>NC_056741.1:1389290610-1389521572 GCF_019279795.1 Protopterus annectens
GGGTGTCACCGTACTAGGGATATCCTATTCAGCTTATTAAAGGGTGGCCTATGCTTGACCTACAAGGTACTCACAAATGCAGCCTTGATAGAGGTGCTATACGTAAACAAGCCAAACAGCATGAGGGTCAACTGATCTAGGGTTCTAAGCTTAGTAAGCGACTCAAACAAAACATGCTGGAGAGTCAGATATGTGCCTGAGATTTCCCCTTCTATGGATCAGGCTTCCGATTCACATTAAGGAAAGCCCTTCCCTGGTCCTCTTCAAATGCAGTCTCGGTCAATGGGGAATCACAAACTCACACCTGGTGTAGTGCCAATGGGCCTTATGGACAGGGGTAATCTCTAAGATACTCCATGCATAGGCACAAATCCATGCCATCCTCTTGCCCCTAGGGGTCATATATTTGGAAAAGTCAGGTAATCTCCTATGAGCCTATGAATCAGAAAACAAAATGAAAATCTAATATGTCTGAAATACTTCAAAAGTGGATATTGACCAATCCTTATCCAGTAAGTTCAGAACTCTGAGAAACAGTTACTTATATGTTTGCTGCAAAAAGTTTTTTTTTTTTTTTAATGTTACTGTCTGTATGACACATTTTTGCAACAGTAAACCAAGGATAGCCCTAGCCACCCGGTGGCTCTAGATGATTGTCACTGTTCAAGTGACACCCCACACCCATTTGTAAAAATGGGAAAAAGGGGTTGTGGATGGATGGAAACTAAGGATGGCATAGTTAGCTCTTGTAAACTTTATTGCAGTACAGTGCAGTATATGTAAGAGCACAAATGTAACTTATTTTCAGTTGTACTCATTTTTTTTTCAAGCAGTTCGTAACAGATCATGACATGTATGTCCGATGAGGCAGATCTATTACTTCTTGGTATTTCTGCGTTGTGACATTAGTTCATGTGCCCAAATCTGATCTGTTCCTGACTTTTCATATACTGTAAGGAATTGGATATTATGACACTTTTGAAAATACTGCTTTTATTTCCTTGGGTCCTGCATCACTGAAAGGCCTTTTATATCACAAAATGCATATACCCGTGCACACTCATCCACACAGCACTTCATTCAAAATTGCATATGTCTGATGTGTTGTAGCTCCATATTATCAATTGACCTCTAATTGGGGGGGACTAACATTCTTGTTAAGGTCTTCCTAAATTTCCACCAAAAAGGTTTTCTAACTACAGGAGTCACATTACAAGGAAACAAACATATTTCTTTCACTGAACTTCACTACTAGCCCCATTTTATTTCTAAGTTATGTTGGATGTTTCTTACTTTGAAGTAGATACAAATTCTGCAGTGTGAGGTTTGTGTCACCACACAGAAATGCAGTATAATGCAATGCATCTGATTTGGAATATGCTGTGACAGAGGGGTATGATTGTGTTGTAGTTATCACTGCTGTCGCACAGTGCTTAGTTGTCTGGTTCAACCCCCAATGAAAGGTGCTGTTTGCATGGAGTGCCTCCCGTACCTGCATGGGTTTCTTATAGGGTCAACAGTTTCCTTCCACATTTCAAAAAAAAACATGGAAAGTGGTGAACTGGCAATCCTCCAGTTCCATGTATGTTTTCATGTATTCTTTGATGGCCAGAGAACAGTTCCTGGACAGGATGCTAGGCTCACCCCTGTTACTTCTCGTGATAAGCACTGGGTCGCCTGTGACCCTGAATAGGATAAAGTGGTTATCAGAATACCAGTAAACATTCTGAGAGAGAGTATCTTTCACATTAACGTTAAGCAGCACCTTTACACCATGGTTATGGCATAACTGATCCTCTTCTAGACCAATGAAATCAATACATTTGACTAGACTGTGCAATAAGACAGATTTCTGCTCAAAAGTTTCCACATATCATGACTTATACCATTCGGTAGGCACAAGCAATTTTTGATGTGAAACTTATGGCTAAACACATGCTGTTTTTCTCCACTTCAGAAAATTTAACAGATTTGCCAAAACAAGAAGAAAGAATGGCAGAAAGCTACACTGTGCACCAGTTACAGAACATGGCACACCATCAAAATGATAGAAATTAAACATCACAGTTTACATTCTACTATTTCTTGCCTACATAACACTCAATTTCTACCAACATAATTACCATTTAAGTAATCCCTAGCACTCTGTTCATATGGCCAAGGACCATATCATCGAAGTTTTGAAACTTCAAACAACTAATTACAAAATAAAGAACAAAAACGAAAAAAAAAATTCTGTTATGTTTTTGCATGGGGGCAAGCACCCCTGCAGTCCCCACATCCCCTGCTAATTAAAGATACCAACTCCGAGATCGAACTACGGCAAGGAAAATATGCCTCTCCCATCTTAACTAATTTCTGGCAAACTGACCTAAATAAAATGGAATCTTGTTACAACAAAATCGCTAAATGTGCTACCAAATCCCCTTATAGGTCCCATCACTGTCTGTCACTTAAGTGAGTCAACTGGTTGGAGCTTTCTCATATGCTACTACTCAGCCAACTATCTACTGTTCACAAACTCTACTACTTTCCCAACCTAATCCCTGCACTACAGGAACTGATACAACCACACATCCCCACTAGAACTCATCCAGCAACCAAAACCACATAAAAGTCATCAAGCACAGAAATGATGCTGGTAAATCCCTTTTTGCCAGCACCATTGCCTAAAAATGGAACACCCTACCAAGCCATACAACTCTACCACCTCCACTACTCAGTTTAAAAAAACTCTTGAAAAAACATTTTCAGAATAATTGGCTATGCTCACGCCATTCACCAGGCTAACCCTTAAAAAGGTAACGCCTCTGTACCCCAACTACTCTCAGACAGTCTGTTTTATGATACGTAACACTGCCTCTTTTTAGGTCTTTTGAGTAGATGTCTTTTGATACTCTATACCTCAATGTTTGACTTTTGTATTAACTGTTAATTTAATGTATTCCATATTGTACATATCATCTCCTTGTGTGTATACAATGAAAGCTCTCATAACATGAAACGAAATTAATGTAATTTCCTGTTATTCTATGTATGTTTTGTTTGGAGCTTATCTCCCCGGGCATCTGCTGAAAATGGACCTGTGTCCAGTCTGACTTTCCCGGTTAACAAATGTAAAATAAATGAAATAAAATTTCCCGTTCCGCACTGTATGGTGCTCTCCATTTAGAACGTTCAAGTTTCAAAACTTCGATCATATGGGTCTTGGCAATATGATTGAAGGTTTGAAACTTGGATCATCTGAAGGGGACCCATGTGTGTGTGTGTGTGTGTGTGTGTGTGTGTGTGTGTGTGTGTGTGTGTGTGTGTGTGTATATATTCCATATACACACACACACACACACACACACACACACACACACACACACACACACACACACACACGCACACATATATATATATATTTAAACAAGCATATTCTGTTCTTCCCATCATTATTGAAATAATTACTATATACATACCCATATGTATGCTAATTTTTGTGTGAAACAGTACATTCACAGATATTCCAAGGGCACAAAGTCTTATGACTATTTACACCTTGCTAGTACCTCCCAAAGGCTGCCCCAGTTTTCCAGATATGCAGCAGAACACCTCCACCTGCCATATAAGGAAGAATGACCACCATTTCCTCATTTCTCCACGAGGACCATGCCAAAGGAAGATAGTGAGTCACTTTGCTTAATATAAAGGGGGTGTTTATTACAGAATTTTGGGAGGCAGTGAGTTACAAACCTGTCTCTCCACTAGTGTTCATTTATCTGTGGGTGAAGATTTTGGTCCCTGGTTCTAGTGTTCATGGAGCCATTGCACTTGCATAAGATACAGTAGTACTGGACAACTAGGTCTCTATTGGTTAACTAAGCAAAAGTCTGTAAGATGGAGCTTCTGCCTTCTCTTGATAGCTCAGGAACTTTATGCCTGTGACTTTTTAGGTTGGGAACCTTTGGGGTCTTTCTAATAGTTTGATATATTTACTGAGATAACATCCAAAACATGGCAGTGTACACAGCAGTGGGACTGATCAATGCTAAGTATAAAGGAGTGATTACCTGTTTAGATTATGATGATATTCCTTTGTCAGCTGTACTAAATATAAGAATTGTCTGAAAACAGTTGTCACATCATGATAAAAAGAGAAGTTATCAACCCAGGTTTCCTGGGTCCAAGAGTCCCTTTTGATTTGTAATGGTGTGGGGTCTATACAGCATTTTAGCTACCAAAAATAATGATATTTCTCTTTTTAGCATTTAGTTTGAGCCTGTTTTAGCACGATGAGTTTACTAGTAAGAGCTCATTCTAGAGGGTTTGGGTTTGAGAGGGTGACTTAAAAATATTCTCCAATTTACAGTCATCAGCAGACATTGTTAGCCAGTGTTCTTGGGTCACTAATTAGACATCTGAGAAGTTAAGGCCAACAATAGAGGTCCCGTTAATGAATCCTGACAGACACTGCTGGAGACTTTTTTTAATTTCTGATAAGGATCTTGCAGCCAGCACAGTATGGGTTTTACCTTTCAGTCAGCTTACTATTCATCTTATCATATATATATATATATATATATATATATATATATATATATATATATATATATATATATATATATATCGATTTTTAAAGCATTTACTTTTTGTGTGATGCCAACACAGGGAATAACACTGAAGGACTTGGCCAAGTCAACATACAGTGTGCGTGCCATGCAGTCACTGTCTACATCCTCCACAACCCTTTTGAAGAAGTTTACTAGACACAGGTGACAGGATCTACCCTTCATAAAGCCAAACTGTTGGGAGTCAAGGTTAATATTATTCTTGATGCAGTAATTTATAAGGTCAGTTCTAATAATATATACCATGGCTTTGTAGATGAGGCTTGTTGGCTGATGGGTCAGTGATTACCTGGATCAGGTATAAGGCCACCCTTACGGAGGGGCATCACCGCTGCACAGTGTCAGTCATCAGAGACAAAACAGTGCATAAACTTACGTTAAACAGTTTAAGAATTGCGTATGAAAGAGCATGTTTGGTGGGTCAGAATAGGAGGCATCAGTATGAATAAGTTTCAAACACTATGGACTATTATTTCTTAGTTTTCTAACATAGTAAAATAAATATTTCACATTATATTTGTCTTCAGAGGTCAGCCTAAATTTATGGGTTCCTTTAGTGGAGCTGTTTGTTATGCTTTCGATATTTTTCCTGAGATGAGTTTTTTGGGATCTGTTTAATTTAAAAGATTTTTTGTAGAGTTATTTATTGTGGTGGGCCACCATAGGTTCATAGGTTGGTACTAGGCTATTGGCCCTAGGGCCTATACAAGCCTAGCCATAACAATTCCCTGGCTATTTCTTCCCACACTATTTACTTCCCTGGACCCCTGTCTAGCAGGGAGACTGACATGATCCCCGGGGTGAATTTCCTTTCTCCCATCCAGTCATCAAGGTTCCTTTTGAAGAGGGCCAAAGAGGCGCTCTGCTTGACATGTATGGGCAGTCTATTCCAGAGTCTGGGGAGTCTCTGGGTCAGGAACCTATCTCTCCAGCATGTTTTGTTTATTGTGATGACAAGGTTTAGATCCCTGGAGTGTGTGGCTCTGAGGGATTGGGATTTCTTTAAGTGTAGCATGTCCAACAGCTCTTGGTTTGACATGGCCTTGTATGTTAAGCAGAGATCGCCTCTGAGTAGACGATATGCGACAGAGTATAGCTGGAGTTTTTTAAGGCAGTCAGCATAGGGCATCTGTTTTAGGCCTGTGATTCTTTTAGTGAGGTATTTCTGCTGCCTTTCCAGTTGTTGCAGATGTCTTGAGAGGTACATACCAAACGAGCGAGACGTTGTATTCTATAATGGGTCTAACGAGGGATGAGTACAGTGGGAAAATGACCTCTTTTTTTTCTGGATGAAAAGCCCTTAGTTGGTTTATTTGATTTTTCTATGATACTCTGTCCTGGAAGGGAAAACTAGTGCTATGCATTTTTCTAAATAGGTGTAGAATTCCTTATTGAAACTACTGTTGCATCAAGGTCAGTGGTGGTGCAAACACAAATTCTCTGTCTCACTCTTCATATATAGGATACATTGAAAATTGCAAATGGCCAAAATGGCAAAAGGCATAGCATTGACTACAAAAAGTAAAAAAAAGTAAGACTACAGTACAATAGGGACTGGTGTTTTTCCCTTTCCCCTACTCAGAGTTTGTATATAAAATTAGTGGAAGGTGTCGTTTTTTTTTTTTTTTTTGGCATTTTAAGTTTCAGATTTTTGTCTTCGATGTTATGTAGTACAACATTTCAGTCATTCAACATTATAAATTTATTCTATACATATATGTATGTAGATATGGTTTTCACATACATGCATATATATTTATATATATATATATATATATATATATATATATATATATTTATATATGGGAGACTGTGTATGGAAATGATTTCCATATGTATATGGTTATATATTGATTCAGCGACCAAGCATAACCTCAAACTCAAACTAATCCAGCACAACTGTTTGAAAATACAATCTGTGAAAAAAAAAAACAACTTTGACACGTTTTTTTTTTCAAAGGGGAAAGACCCCTGTAACAGCTATACCCCCCCGGAAATTATAAATTCCAACTTTGAGATTACACCATGGTGGGGAAAGGATAAATTCCCTGATTCCCTCCAAGAATTCACACAGAGGCTTCTCTGCTTGTGCCCATTAAGGAGCGTAAGAGCCAGGCATCTCTGTTCCAGATGAGATCCGTACAGCCCACTGTTTGCTGACTGGACAGGCGAATCAGCCCATTTATCTCCCCCCTCCCTGAGGTGAGGCTCTGGTGGTAGGCAGTAGGCCATTCTTGTAATGGGGTTCCCTGACCCCTCCCCCACAGGAAGTATGGAGGCTGCTTGTAATACTGCCTCACAGTTCCTGCATGTTCACTACTGCCTCTGCTGCCTGGATAGGATAAACAGTGCATCCATTTGGGAAAGCCTGTTAGACTCAGTCTGGAGGTGGTGGCCTACATTCCATTTGTTGTAATCAGTACAGCAATCCTACTCCCTCTCCCCAGAACAGGAGCCAGCAACTGCTGCTCACTCCTATCCTCCCAACATGGCCTCTCTAGCATCAGTGCTGCTAAATGAAAACAGGCCATATGAGTTGTAGTTAGGGCTTTATCTCTCCGTGCCATAGGGCTTAGGAATAAGTCCTCTTAGCTTTGATGAAAAGATGAATAATTACATCTCAAGAGTAATAAATGAGAAGTTCATAATGAAAATGCAGTTTGGCATCAAAAAGTTGACTGCACATAGTGTCCCTCCTTGGCATAGAAGGATAAAACCCTGACCATGGCCCAGCCCAATCTGATGTTGTGGCAGGGAGGGGTGGGCATGCCCATTATAAGTGGGAGAGAGCTCATTAATGACTCTCTCGAGGGTGGAGGGCATGGTCCAAAGAGTGGAGTTGTCCTCGGATGTAGTTGATGAACATGGTGGATGGGTAGAACATATATAAGAACCCCCCTCCCCAGACAGATGCAGTGATGGCCAAGCCCTCAGGAAGCCCCTAAGCTCCACAACTAGACCCAGCAATACTAGAGTAGGTAGGTGGAGTGGGGCACTGGTGGCTGACTGGTATAATTAAATCTGAGCTGACAAAAAAAAAAAGATGACTGCACATAAGAAAGCATCAACATCAAAACTATGGGAGGATTTATAAAGCTGTTAGACATGTGCAAGAGAAGCCCCCTCTAAAGTGCTGGTACAACACAGTGCTGAATGTATCATTCTGTTTTATTAGAGAAGTTTATGCATATACCATGCAAATTAGGCAGTACATCCCTGTAGATTAAGAGCAAAGCAAAATGTCTCCTGGCTCCATGACAGAGAAATCTAAAGCCCTGACTGTGCCCCAGATGGCTCGTATTTGACTAGCACCACAGGCACTGGGAGGGCCAGGCAGGTGAGGAGTGGATTGAGCTGCTGACACTGGCTCGCCCATAAGAGGAGATGAAGGGAGACAGCCTATGCTTGTTGAAATAGTTACTTTAAGAGCTTGGTGAGCCACACTACAAGCAGTGTAGCATGTAGCACTTTGCTTGCAGGTTGCACATGCATGGAAACAAGGCTCCTTGGCAGCTGTATGACACTGGACCAACATCCTTGACCTACTCACTGGATCTGGGGGTGGTTGAGGTGAGCCCGGTAGACCTTGTGAATAAGGAGAGGAGCTAATGGCAGCTGATTGGTCAACTGCAGCAAGATTATTATATTTTTTAAAGCAAAATGAGATAGATCATGTAAAACCCCCAAGACATGACTGTTAGTACAGTTTGTGCTCATTTGATATGCATGGTAGTTATCTAACCAATGCCTTTTTATTATAATTCTATTTACATGTGTTACACTACTAATGGTGCTGCTACACAACTCTTCAACATATTTCTCTGACTCGTTTGGAAACAGAGAACAGTAAATGGTTAACCTAATAATGTCCTCTCACCTGTATTAGTAGCCATAGCCATAAATGAGCATTTTGTTTACCCTCCCAGTAAATCTGATATACATAAAAATGTACCTGTTTAGTCTACACACCATTCACAGGCATGTACTAGTCCCATCCTTCCAAATCTGTTGGGTATAAATGCACATTCTTCACTTTGAAAATAAGTTTTGTACAGCATTGATAGTCTAGTGTTCTTCCCATTACCAATTGTGAAAACTGTACATCTTATCTTTGCAGTCCTCTGGATCTCTTGAATATACATCCTTAGCTAGCCCTGGCAGTTTAGTGCCCCTCCCAACATCCTCTGATAGCCATAGATATAAACATGCAGTCAGCTCTGGTGATCACTGTTAACTACCAAATCTCCTAGATATATGCCTGCACAAACACACACATGCTATGTCCACATCCATTTGGTGATTAAATGTTGAATATGAATGAGCCATCTTTCAGATGGGCCTTGTCAGTAACTTCTGAAGGTATTTGTTGTAGCACTCTAAACAATGCATGTGAACAAAATGCCCCATTCCTACAGTATAGCTTGCTGCAGACCCACTGTAAACTAATTTAAGGTCTGAGATCTCAGAGCTTAAGATGGCATTAGCAGGTGTTACCCAGAGCAGGATGATTTCAGATTACTGCTGTCTCATTCCCTTTGTGCTTTACAGTCCACTTCCTAAGTCTTTATAGGTTCATAGGTGTGTACTAGGCTAATGGCTCTGGGGCCTTTAAAGCCTAGCCATAGGATTACCCTGGGATAGTGCCACCTGACCTTAGTTCCCAGTGCCTCTGTCGAGTAGAGCACAGGAGTTATCCCTGGGGTGAATTTTCTTTTTCCCATCCACTCATCAAGATTTCTCTTGAAGAAGGTCAGCAAGGTGCTCTGCTTGACATGTATGGGAAGTCTTCCATAGCATGGGCACTCTCTGGGTTATGAACCTGTCCATCCAGCATGTTCTGTTAATTATGGTAATGAGGTTGAGGTCTCTGGAGCGTGTGGTGTGGAGGGGTTGGGATTTCTTCTGATGTAGCATTTCTAACAGAGCTGGGTCAGTCATGGCTTTGTAAGTCAAGCAGAGATCACCTCTAACTAGGCAATATTAGACAGAGAATAGTTGGAGTTTTTTGAGTCTGTCCATATAGGACAAGTGTTTAAGGCCTAGGATCCTCTTTGTGAGGTACTTTTGCAGCCTATCCAGTTGTTCAAGTGTCTAGTGAGGTACATGCCAAATGGAGCATTGTACTCAATGATTGGGCTAATGAGGGAAGAGTAGAGGGAGACAATGACCTCTTTCTTGTTGGATGCAAAACCCTTAGTAATGAGATGTGCCACATAGAAGGACTTTCTGACCACATTGACAATGTGGTGATCAAAAGAGAGGCTGCTGTCAACCTGTGTTCCCAGATCTGTTATAATGCCTTTTGTGTTCAGTGGACTACCATCAATGTGGTTATTCATGGGAACTGTTTTTTTTCCAAAGGGGATGACGACACATTTTTTGGCATTGAGCTTAAGGCCATGGTTCTGACACCAGTTGTTGGTCTCAGTGAGGCCATTCTGTAGGATGTCAACATCACTTGGGGAGTTAATAATAGCTCCCAACTTGCAATTGTCTGCGAACTTTGTCAGCCATAGTCCCTTTGTGTTGGCTTGGACTTCAGAGAAGTAGATACCAAACAGGAGAGGACCCAGGACCAAACCCTGTGGAACTCCACTCATGACTAGTCATCAGTCTGACTTGGAGACAGCTACTTTCACACTGTGGGTTCCATCTATGAGCCAGTTTGCAACCCACCAAGTGATTTAGGGATTGATGCCAAGCTTAGTGAGTTTTTCTATGATTCCTTAGTGGGGAATTGTATCAAAAGCATTGTCCAGATGAAGGTAGGCTGTATGATCCACCTTGCCTTCATCCACAGCTCTGGTGACTGACTCAAAGAAGTCAACCAAGTTGAGCAGGCATGATCTACCCTTCACAAAACCAAACTGTGTGGGATCCAGAGTTTGGAGATTCCCTATAGCCTTGTTTATTAGGTCCATGATGATGCATTCCATAGCTTTGCATATCAGACTCGTCAGGCTAATGGGGCAATAGTTCCCAGGGTCTGTAGTCGCTCCTCCTTTGTGGAGAGGGATGAGTGTAGCAGTGTGCCATTTGGTAGGGACAAAGCCTGAGTTGAGGCTGTGATTAAACAGGGCACACAGCTGAGGTGCCATTTCATTCTGTAGTTCATGTAGAACAGAATCAGGGATATTGTCAGGTCCCATAGAAGCTGTGTTCTTGGCCTTGGACAGTGTTTTTTTACCTGTGCAGCACTAATACTTGGTGCCTGGCAATCTATTAGTATTGTCATTGGTCCTTTCGGGGGAGAGAGGGGTAAAGTTGGCACTGAATCTGTCGGCCAGTATACTGGCAATATCTGTTGGCTTAGTATAGGAGGTACCATTGTCTAGTAGCTCAGAGAAAATCTGGGTATTGCCATGGAGATTCATTACATAACTATAGAAGGCCTTGTGGTTGTCTTTACTATCTGCTGCAATTCTGTTTTCATAGCTAGCTTTAGAGGATTTGATGAGGGATCTCAACTTCTTGCTGAGTCCGATAAAGGAGTTTTTCCAGTCTTGGGACTTTACCTTATTCCGCATCAGTTTCCTCCTTCTGTTGTAGAGTTTGTTTATGGCAAGGGACCACCAGATTGGCTTCCTTTTTTTGGAAGAGAGCATCTTGGTTGTATTGGGTATGGGGAGATCCATGCATTTGTGTACGTGTTTGTACAGTACATTGGTATATGATTCTGTGGTCACGCAACTATTCTCCATTTGCTTGGGTGCCGCAAAGTTAGCCACCTCTGTTTTTAGGAGGCCAAAGTTAGCTTTGGAGAAGTTTTTCATGGTGGCTAGCTTTGTGGGGGTGGGGGGGTGGGGGGGATGTAGATTTCCAAGGTGATTAGTTTGTGGTTGGATCTAATCAGGGAGTAGTTGACTACTGGTGTACAGCAATGGTCACCCATGTTAGTAATGACCAGGTCAAAGATGTTCCTACCTCTTGTGGGGGTAATAACGATCTGGTCCAGAGCATTGGAATTAATAATCTCTAGGAAACATTGGGCAAGTGTATTGGTACATGAGTAGTTTACCCAGTTAATGGAGGGGTAGTTGAAGTCGCCTAGTAAGAGAGTGTTATGTTGGACCATAATATTCTCCAGGCTGTATAGGAATGTGGAGTGTAAGTCTTGGAATATGGTTGGGGACCTATAGCAGGCTACGACCTGAATAGCTGTCTTATTCAGTGTTAGCTGTATCTGAAGTATCTCTGATGCGTTATGCTGGGCTACCAGTCTGGAGGTATATTTATCCTTTATCAATATGGAAACACCACCGCCTTTGGAGCTTCAGTCCAGGTTCTGAGGCTGAAAGGTGTGGAATGAGTTATAGCCTGGTAGTGCAGGGGTGCTTTCTGTTGCCTTGAACCCGGTCTCTGTTGCAGAACAATTGTCGATGTTCTCCATTTTAAGGAGTGCCTCGAGTGAGTGCATTTTGAGATTTAGACTTCTAGCATTGAACAACATGACCCTCAGATTGCATTTGTTTGTAGCTGTTACAGTGGTAATTTGGTCTTTGGAACACCGCCTAAAAAAGGCACTATAGGGGTGGCAAGAGCCTTGGCCAATATCCAGATGCCCAGGGGTGATAGATGCAGGCCATCTCTGGCAAAGCATCGAGGTCTGTCAATCATATCATCCCAGGCAGACAGATACTGGATCCCCTTAGAATGGCACCAGAAACTTAGCCAATTGTTGAAATCAATCATTTTCTGCTTGTACTGTGGTATAACTCTGGGTGATGGTAGGCTGCTGCTTAGGGCTAGGGTCATACCCACCTGGGCTGCATAATTCGAGAGCTCCTCCATGTCCCTTTTCATGTAGTCCAGGGAGGTATGTCTCAGGCCATTCACACACTCATGTACAATGACAGAGTCATATTTGTACCTGCTGTTGAGGAACCTGAGTGCGTGTGTTATGTGGTGGATCCTGGCACCTGACAGGCAGCTGACTGTTACTTTCTTCTTATTCAACCTAGTGAGTGGGACATCAGTGTGCCTCACTATCGAGTCACCTATGACTAGAGTGTTGGGGCTGCTGTTTTGCCTTAGGGGCTTTGGTTGAGTGGCGCACTGTTTAGGAGAGTTATGTGTCTCATGATTAGTGTTGTGCTGTGGTGGTCGAGTGCATTTCTGCCTTGGAGGTCTCTGCTGCTTGGGTAGATTTTTATTGAGAGCATCTGTGAAGGTGGGTGTGTGGTTTGTGTTTTTATGTTTTTATGTGAAGGCAGTGCTGGTGTGTGCTCTGGAGGGCTATGTGTTCCATGTGGTGTGGTGCTAGTGTTGACCTTCTCCTCTTGACCAGCTATTCCGGTCTTGGCTGGAGAGTGCGTGCCTTCCAATTTGGATATATAAGTGCATCTCTCACATGTCTGAGTGTTGAAAGGTAAGAGGAGAGGGTTGTCGGTCTACATGACGCAGTTACTACATTGCCTCTAGATGCCCAAGTTCACCAGGTTAATAGGAAAAAGCACAGGGAACTGACCTTTAGACATGCCTGGAGTGGTGGGCATTGATAATAAGTACTGAATCTGTTTCCTTGTAGAACGTTTAGTGCTGGTAGTACTTCTGTGTACTACAATAATTGCTACAAGAAGTCTGGTAAAGTGCTAGACTAATAAGCTAGTAGAAGTGCAGGAGAGGAGATAACTAGTAGATCTAAGGGAAAAATTAAAGAGCAGACTTGGGCACCGCTCAGAAGCTTACAAACAGTCCTGGAAACAGCAAGTCTGTATCTGGAGTAGACTAGTTACAGGAAAGGCTGGAGACATGTGCAAACGTGGGCTTTTAAACCGGAAAGTTGAGAGAGATGGAAAAACTATCCAAACAGCCAATAAACTACAATTTCTGTGCCAGGAACTACTCCTCTTGTGGTATATATGCTACCTAGTGCTTACCACTCCCACTGATAAGCTAGAAGGCTTCCCTCCAACACAGAAAGACTTGGGGGCTCAGAAGCTTATCAGCAGTCCTGGATACAGCAAATCTGTATCTGGACTAGACTAATTACAGGAAAGGGGAAACAAGTACAAATGCGGGCTGTTAAATCAGGAAGTTGAGAGAGATGGAAAACTGCACAAACGGCCAATAACTATAATTTCTGGGCCAGAAGCCACTCCTTATGAGTGGTTAGCTGGCCAAGTGTGTTACATTCTCATCTCTGCCTTTTGACAAGCATTAGTATGTGTCAGAAATATTTAGTGCTGTATTCCTTCTTCCACTGGCAATAAAAACAAAAGCATTTTTAAGGCTTTTAGAAACCAAGTGAATGAGTATATTATTACATAACATCCCAAGTGACATAATTAAAAGCTAGAAAGTATTACTATGGGAAAATGAGAGGTTTTAACACACCACTAATATGTTTACTTAAAATATACCATAAAAGGGAATGCCATATTAAACTGAGCTTCAGTTGACAGAAAAGGCAGAAAAAACATTATCCCAGATCCAAAGGTCTTGTTTGCAGTCAAAATACAAATGGTTAAGTGCTGCAGAATCCAAGCTCGGTTGTTAAACAAACAGTTCTCACAAAAAAGAATGACGGGGTGCCTGAATATACAGTAATTTATTAAATATCGTTAGAAATGTCAGTATATGAAGATCACCAAATATTCTGCTTCTCAGCAAGAGCTTTAATTTCCGGTACAAGTGATTTGCATCACCTAAAGCTCTGTAAAATGAAGACTTGTGTTTTGAAACTGGAATTCCAGCTTTCTTTTTAATATCTTTGACCACACGAGCTCTTTGAAGTTGATTTCTACAGAAAACTGTGCAGCATTTTTAGGAAATAGAAAGTAAATCTAGATCCCATACCACATAGTGCAGTTACACATTTTTGGAATTTCCAGTGTGTTAAAATTGTCACATGATCTACTGAAGTTTTAAGGTGGAGATCCGTTGTGCAGCAGCATAACTGAGCTGTGAAGGGGAAGTCTGTTGCAGAACTCCACAACGTAAGGAAAAATGGACGGCAGCAGTTTTACAGAAGGAGAAGTTTATCAAGAATTCTTCAACTCCAGAGTCTATTTAGAAACATACTATTCTTCTGCAGTTGGATGCCCTGAAGAAGGAAATCATTTGTGTTTTGAACTGACAAATTTATTTAATATATTTTCTTCAGGTAAGTTTCCTTGTATTTCAGTTATGCTATTAATTCACATCTTGTAGGAACAAGACTGTTGCAAACTATTTCTAATTTTGCTTTAAATGTGTTCATAAATTGATTTACAGTACTTGAGGTATTCTAAAGCAGGGGCATTTTAACAATAAAACAGGCACAAAAGCAAAGAAATGTGTCAAGAGGTACAATTTTAACTCAACATCACAATTTAACAAGCAGATCAGTGTTCTGCCTCAGTTCACACTTAAAGACAGTCCCAATTTTGCCAGGCTGCTCAGAAACTGAAGACTGACAGCAGAGACAGCTGGTTTTCAGGGGTGTCAGAAGATTCAGAAGGCTAGGGGAATGTAAGGTAAAGGGGACAATTAGTAATCTAAAATGGCAGTTATTTAGCTGTCTACTGCCATAATAAAAGCATATGTATGACACCAGATGTATATAGTGTAAATATGAGTTACATTTGAAATGACTGCACAAAAATGTATAGAAACATACAAAAGAAGCTAATGTTGCACCCGCATTGTGTTTGATCTAGTATTCAGAAGTTAGAGAAAAAAGTGCAGTAGTGTTGTAATGTAACACACTTACTGTTGGCAAACAAAGGGTGGTGGGAGGCTGTTAAACATTTCATGCAGACTGTTAAACATTCAAAGTCCACATGAAGTGTTGAACACCTTCTCACAGCTCTTTTGTGGTGAGCACAGATTGCTATCAATGCTCTTTTGTGTGAACACAGCTTAACAGTAGTTAAGAGGTACTTAATAAAATCTTAAGAACATTTCTGATGTCAGTATTGTACTTAACAAGTATGCTTGTTCCCTCAGCTTCAAAGCGTAAGTGTAGTGATCTATACACTACAAGTCATTAACTTTCAAAGATAAGACATAAAGTGCATCGCAGAACATCTAGATCGTGGCAGCATCCACAACTCAGGTTATAAAAGTAGACTTTGACACAGGCTTATTGAGAGCTTCTGCCATGGACACACCTGTTCTACAGCTGTCCTTGCTCAGTGGTGTATCACAGAAGGTTGCTATAGTTTGTGTTTGTGGGTGATGGGGATGGGAACAGTGAGATTATTATTTCTTAAATTCTCCTCACAATCAAAACTCAAGAGGTGTACACAGAAGAACACTAACTTTTTGAGGTGAGGAAAATGTGGTCTTTATTTCTCTAATTTTCCTCAAAATTGAACCTCAGATGTACAGCATGTACCTAAGGTCACTGTGGCTTTCCTGGGGCTGTAACAGTGTGGTCATTATAGCAATAACCCACGCCTGGGTGTGGGTAATGCTGGATTTACCCATGGTTGGCGTGGTTTGGTCCCTCGGGACCAAACAAAGACAACCGTGTAAATCCAGCATTACCCACACCCAGAAGTGTTATTGTTATATAATGACATTATTTAAGAAAAGAAATAATTACTTTTCTTAAATAATGGCATTGTATAATGTCTGTTTACTGCCCTTCCGCAGCTGTCTGGTATTGTGCGGCAGTTCTGATGTACTGCGCCTCGCAGTACATCAGAGTTGGCAAAAGCAACGGAGAACGCAAGATCTCTGTTGCTTTTTTTACTGTTTCGCTATGTTAAATGGGTTTAACATAGCGAGACAGCTTTAAAATAAGCAACGGATATATCCGTTTTAACGCTGTCTCGCATGTTAAACCCATTTATAGCGAGACAGCTAAAGCAACGGAGATCGCAAGATCTCCGTTGCTTTTTATTGTGTCGCTATGTTAAAGGAGTTTAACATAGCGAGACAGCTTTAAAAAGCAACGGAGATCTCCGTTGCTTTTAAACCCTGTCGCTATGTTAAACTCTTTTAACATAGCGAGATTCTACTAACGGAAAAAGTCCGGGTGACCGGACCTTTTTCCGTTAGTATATTGAGGGATTTACAACGGGCACGCTGGTTGGGCTGGCCAATCAGCGTGCACGTTTTAGGAGAGAAATATATAATATTTAACTTTTCACACAGTCATACCTCAAATATGCACACAGCATCACTACAGCTTGTGTTGGGGCAGTGTACTGTCTAGAAGCAACAGGCTGGAAAACGTGACTGTGATAATTGTTTCTGTTTTGTCACAATTATTACATATCAGAAGTGTATACAGGTGGATAATTTTGAGAGGTAAGGAGAAGGGCATATTGCAAATATTTATCTGAAATAAACATGTTAAAATATGTTACTATGTGCCGGTTGTCAGATGAATACATAGAAGGCAGTTGTCTTTTGGGGGGTGGGGGGTGAAGAGGCAAGCTGGCTATTTATTAATTTACTTTTATCCCAATATAATATGAAAAGGATAGACAGAAGGTCACTGTCTTTTTTTTTGGCAGATAGGCAGACACTATCCTAAGATAGGATTCATGTATCTTTGCAAGCATCTACCTTCTCATATTATTGAGAACTACTTTTTTGTCAACTTCTACCATTAAGCCTTGGGAACAACTTATTTTTTCAATGAAAAAGAATAAGACTGAATGTTTTTAGTTAGTTATGATTTTTGTCCTGGCCATAATTGTAACAAAAAAAAGAAACAAAATTTGAAAAATGTGGCAAGGCTAGGATGGGAGACAGTAGGGGGCACAATGGGGGGTATGTGGAGGGAACAATGGACAGCAGGTGGATCACTGAGTCTTTTTCTAGAGTTTCATTTCACCAAAAAACAGAGTAAAATATCCCATACTGCCAGGGACTGCCCCATTTAAAAACATTTTGTAACACTTTAGCATCTGCATAAGGAAAAAAACAAAACAAGCAATTGTATCTTTATTTACTGCTACATATATACCTGGTTGAATAGTAGTGTTAAACATGCCCTTGCAATCACACTCCTCAAGTTGTTTCACTTAAGTTTAGCTTGTGGGTTTGTGCCTGATGAGTGATGCACTGCAGTGGGGTTGTCCCTCCATAACAATGGCTTTACAACTGACTTAGGTAGTTAAAGTCCTATCAGCCTTATAAGCTTCATATGCAAAAAAACTATGGGGTGTACTATAACTAACCTCATAAACTGTTATATGAAGACTGTTGTTAGACGTGACCTTCAACACTTTGGCTTTGTGGATGGCGGATCCTGTCTATGTAACCTAGTAACCTTCTTCAAAAGGGTTACAAAAGCTGTAGATGGTGGTTGTGCAGTGCACATGGTCTATCTTTACCTGGTGAAGGCCTTCAACACCATTCTCCGTACTGGCTTCATACAGAAGCAAATTGCTTTAAAACTGAATAATGTGTGATAAGATAGGTAGCAAACTGGTTGAAAGACAGAACCCACCCAATGCAAGTCACAGTTGCCTTATCAGTATGAAAGTGACCAGTGGTGTTCTCAGTGTCAGAACATCTCCTTTTTGATATTCACTTCTCAGATCTCCAAGTAAAGAAGAGTCAAAACCTCTAGATAACAAAGTTTGCAGATGATTGCAAACTGGAGGCTGTTAACTCAGAGCATGACACCCAAACTCTCCTGAATGAGTTCTTCCTAGTAAACCCTTGGTCTGCTAAAATGAGCTCAAACTAGATGATAAAAAGTATCACTTTTTGTAGACATCCTCTCCTCTTGTCATACTGTATAGCCAATACCACACCTCTACACAATGAAAACTTTGTCATGGACCTAGATACTTGGGCTGATTGCTTCCTCTTTCTCTCTCTTTTTTTTAACAAGAAAATCTTTATTAAATTATCACTTATGACATGGGCAATCATACATTTATATAAATGAAAACAAACCATATTGACATATTTTTAGTTGCAAACATTATACTTCACTTCTACAGGGTCTACATTAATTAATTGAAAACTAATTCCAGCGAATGGCTGCTCATCGAGCGTTCACTCCAAGTGAACATTTTTCTAAGGGAAGGAAATTTCTTGTCCCCCACACCGACCGTAACACAAACTACTTATATATGCCTACTCCGAGATTGCACTACAGTGGGGAAAAGGGCAAATTTCCTAATGCTGTCCAACTAACCCCCTTCCCTTAGAAAAACTTTTGATGAACCTTACATAATCTATCCAGTCAATATCAGTCAAACATTAGAGGCTCATTCAAATGCTGCCTTCTTTTAGACCTCATTCCTCCTCCAGGATGTTATTCTGCATGTATTGTTCCCACAATTCCCATTTCTTCTATGTAATTTACTCCTACTCTTTTGTAAAGATCCGATTTACATTTGTTTTATCTCTGTAACTATATTCACTACTTCTAGTACAGTTGGTTTAGACTTTGATTTCCATTTTCTAGTAATTGCTTTTTTGGCAGCCACCATAATTTGACTCAGCAAAGTCTTACTATGTCTAGGCAATTCAGATTCTGTATCATAGCTCAAAAAATCATTTCCTTAGTTATACCAATTTACTCATCTAGTATTTTTGATAAAGTAGTCTGGAGGGAACGTTCAAAGTCTGCCAACTCATTACACTCCCAAAAATATGTTCCCAATGACCTCTTTCATCCCTGTCACACCTTCAACATTTGCTGTCTACCTGAGGAAAAATTCTTTGGAGTCTACTTGGAGTATAAAAATACATATGCAAACACTTCCAAGCAAAGATCATGAATATTCTACATTTTGATGCACATTTGGGAGACATACCCATATCCCACCACTGTTTCTTTGTGAATTACTTATTCAGTCTTTCTTCCTAATTCTTTCTAACCTCCTTTGATTGATTCTTATAGTTATCATGCAATATTTTATATGCTGTACTAATTATTCTTTTTTAATAGCAGCTTCTGTTTTAGATGCTCCTAAAAAGTCTACCGGTGCTGGTCTTAAACTTAGGATTCCCCCTATTTCTTTCTCTTTGCCTATACTCTCATATCAGTCATTGATAGGGAAGGCAATCTCTAGCCTGTAGTCCAAATAAATTATTGGCCTCTTCCCATTCTATTACCTTTTCCTGTCTAATTATTTGCTCCTAGTACCTTGCTTCCTTTGCAATTTTTTCCAATAAATTCTAGCCTGCTCTTGCCAGTTGTCTGTATCCCTAATTGGAGTCATCTGTATGGTTGTCAGGAATTCCTTTTATTTAGCCTACATAATTGCCAAGTGACTATCATCGCAGTCTAAAGAAGTAGTCTCTCCCTTATACTCAGCACTGATCAGGAAAATTATTTAGCACAATGCCTACTTTGGGGTGTATCTCATTAACCATACCAAAGAGTTAGCAAAATCCCAAAGGTTCCTAATCAAAAACTCACAGGGCTAAAGTCCCTGAGCTACACAGGTATGCTGGGAGCTCTATCCCTTTATTTAGTCTCTTACAGACTTTTGAGGGGACATCCAGTTGTCCTGCACCTCCTGTTTCTCCACCAGCCCAATATTTCCTCCAGTACTAGAATCAGGGACCTAAGTCTTTACCAGCAGATAAGTACAGCACAGTGGAGAGGCATGCTTATAAGGCAGCACCTCCCAAACCTTTGGAATAAACTCTCCTTACATGTTAAGCAGTTCAATTCACTATCCTACTTAAAACATAAACTAGCGACTAGATGGATATCCACAAATTTTACTGGTGTGATCCTCGTAGAGAAAGTAGGTGCTGCCTGAGGAAGGGTACTAGCAATGCATGAATAGTCATTAGATTTGTTGTCCTTGGAATATCTATGAATCTAAACTGCTTTTATGGCATATTTCTATAGAACTTGTCAGGAAATCTCTGTCTACCCCTATGATGATCTTGAATTGCATAAAGCTTCTGTAAGAAAATGAATGAAGAATTAAATAGAGCACAATATTACTGCATTGGTCTAGATCCAATGAAATGACAGGAGAGACAAAACCCATCAAGGTACTCAGTGGGTGAAAGTGTGTGTGTGTTTATGTTTTATGAAAGAACAACCTCATCAGGGCTTATCACCCAGCAGTCTGAATATTGGCTCTAGATAATTGTCACTGTTGAAGTGATACCCCAACCCCATGTGCAAAAATTTGAAAAGGGTTTGTGGATGGATGGAGTAGTCAACATACCTCTTAACTCTTAAAAGTATGCATATGACTGTAATGACTTCTTGTACTTGTGTAAATTGTTGTGTTTAATGCTGTTAGTCCCAGGTTGTGGCTAAAAAGTCAGTATACCAGCCCACTTAACTGGTAAGCAAATCGCAATCAGTAAAATAAATAAACTGTCCAGAATTTTGCTGAACATCCCTGGTTTTGCTTCATATTTTGCCCTGTCCCTTGTAAAATGTTTGCTTTTCTGGTAAGTCATTCAGGATCATACCTGTCAGCTCTCCAGAATTTTGCAGAATGTCCAGATTATTGCTTCATATTTTTGTCTGTTCTTCATAAAATTTCTGGTATCTGGCAAACCACTAAGGATTCTACTCATTAACTAACGAGATATTTGAGTATGAGACTTCACATCTTTCAGAAAATGCATGCTGATACAAAACCTGCAGTTATAGCATTTTTCTAAGTTTATAAGAGTAATTTTTAAAATCTGTCCCTGATTGTGGCCTTTTACCTCTGTCCAGAAATCTTAAGCAAAAGTTAAAATGTATGGAAAGGATTACAGTCAGTCACTAATGCTAGACATCAAAGTTTTACACTTTTGTTGTTCATAAAATGTATATTGATTTTAAATGAAAAAGTAATGTTTAAAAATAGTCCATGGTTTTATGTAAAAATAACATTAAAAAAGCTTCCAATCATGGAAGTGTAAACTAGTTGCACACTGTTTATGGCATAAATATTAATATGGTGGAGGAGGTGTGTGCGTCATTCTGGGGACCACAATAATTTTAGCAGACTATCATAAGTAAATGTTTGTGAAACATTTATTTAATTGCAGCTTGTTAAATTAACAGTTTGATAAAACAAATCATTTTAATTTGGTAAATCATTGCAGATTACAGTCAGTCAGTACAATCAGGCATTATACTTTCTTACTTTTTATTGTTAAAAAAATGCATGCTGATTCAACAACCTGTTGTTTTAGTAACGTCTTAAGTGAAGTAGGGTAATATTTTAAATTATCCCTCATTTTTGAACCTTTGTTATATCATTATTCTTGACTTGACTTTGCCCAGAATTCTTGTGCAAGAAGTTGATAAGTATTCTGTTATGGATCAGTACTCCATCTTCTTATTTTCCCTAAATTTTTTTTATAATTCCTATAAACTTTAATTTAATTTTTTATCTATGTGCTTTTTCTTCCTTTTTCTTGCTGACCTTGGGCATATTCATTCCCTTGGGGTGGGGAATCTTCCCTCAGAGTCCATAGGTAAGAACTGTCCAGGGAGGGCCATCATCCAGACAGACGTAAGGGTGTTTGGTACTCTTCATAGTATCCCAACAATGAGACCATTTTGTATTAATGGCCCTAACCCCTACCATTGGGTAGTTGTGTGGGCACTTACATCATCGTAGGGATCACCTCTTCTCTTCTAAAAGCTTGCATCATGCTCCATGCATGCATCTGTCAAAGACTACTGTTACCAGCTTGGATGCCGCTGTACCACCCATCAACTATTTTCCTGCAACAGAGATGGTCTTGGCATTTGCAGCAGAATTGGCTGGGACCCATCCCCATCCCCCTCTTCACAGGAAGGGCACATTCACTCTCCCAGACTGCAGTATCATGGGCCTGAGCCACTAATCAAACTCTGGTTGAATAGATCGTAGTCAGGACTATATCTTTCTGTGCCATAGATGAGGCTACAAATACCTGTGTTTGAATCATGCTTCTTGGTCACTTATTTATTTTTTATGTTAGATTATTCCATTTTGAACTTTGTGTATTCCCTTAAGGGCCTTAAAATGTTCTATTATTTATTTATTTTATTTATTGAATTCTTTGTTTGATAATTGGGATGATGGACATAGCCCAATCGATCACTTTGATTCTGCTTCCTAGAGGTTTGCACAATGACATGGCAAATTTAAATGATACAAGAAATGATAAAAAGTGACAATGTAAACATCTCCTCCAAAAATAAATTATATATTTAAAAGCTTTCACCAAAACAATAGTAATATCAATAGCTCAGCCATAAATAGCATTCATACATAGATAAAACATATAACATATAATCGAGTGAGTTAGGTTCTGTTTTAGCAGTAATTAAGTGATGGGCATAAGCAAATCATTTCTGGTCTCATCTGTCTTTTTGGTAGGAGGTCAGATTAGGCATAAATTCCCTGAGGTCAGTGTAGTCTGAAACTCGTATGCAAGCAGTGGGTCCCAGGACTTAGGGTTTATTTATTTATTTAACATTTGTTTGCCAGGATAGTCTGACTGGACAACAAGTGTCTGTTTTCAGTGGAGTCCTGGGTTGAAAAACTCCTTAAGTTTACAGATAGAAGAAAAATTTACAAGAGAATCATTACAAAGTAGTAGCATACAGATTGTAGACTTTATAGCAGTTAGTATACAATAAGAGGATATTACCCCTTTTGGTTGAAAATACAAGTGTACAAAATATCCAGTGAACAGAAAAGACACAGGGCCAGATTCAGGAAGGCTTACACGGAGTTCAAGAGTAGTGTAAGCCTCCGTGTAAGCCTCCCGATTCAGGAACAGCCCAAATCTCCGTGTAAGAGACAGCTAACACGTCTCTTACATGGACTGGGCGTGGAAATGCTCAATACCTCATTTGCAGCTCAAAGATATGCAAATGAGGTATCTGAGCAATCCACGAAGCAGAAACCAGTCCGTGTAACGGACGTGTTAGCTGCAGAAATGTACTCAGCTGACAACTGAGTACATTTCTGCAAATTAAAACGGAGCTATGTCAGCTCCAAATAAAGGGTGCATTTGTTGCATTAACCATGCCAATGGCCAAATATGTGGCCATTGGCATGAAAAACTGTTGCAAAAATATGTTATATAACTTTTTTTTTTCACGTGATTTTGAGGTTTAACTGCAGCACACACCCGCAAACGGGTGCTACCTAAAACTAAAACCGGCTTATAAGCCCACAATTGTGGGATTTATGTATTACATGGAATGTCAATGGAGGGACTTGCAGACCAAAACAATATGGCCTCCGTTTAGTGGTTGTCAAGGGGGGAAGCTCCATGTAAGACATGTAACTAGTCATTACTAGGCAATCCTATGTAAATGAGGGTTACAATACTGAATCACACTGCCACATAGGTAATGAGCACTTTCTGAGTAGTGTAAGAGTTAGAGAAGGGGGAAGAACAGAGTAAGAGGTAGGTGACATCACGGGGGGGGGGGGGGAGGATAGATACAAATGTACCAGATTGGAGGGCAATGTAAGGTGAAAGATGACAGACAGACTTCAGGGAGGGAGGTGTGTCCCAACAGAACACTAGGAAAGTCAAGAAATTGAATGTTTACGCTATCCCTACACTCAAAGTTTCTTGAAATACGTGCATGCGCACGTGTGCGCGCGTGTAAGGCAGGCTCAACATATGGGAGCGTGTTGCAAACCGTTTACAACAGCTTGTGCGGGCGTGCACGTGTGTAAGGCAATGTGCACGCGTTTTAACATGAATCAGCCTAGTTCACACCGTGTAAGTGACTGTGAGCGTGTTTAAGCTGGTGTGCACATTGCTCCCCTTCAGGAAACAGAGAGGAAACAGGAAACAACCAAAATACACGGAGACTGCCAGAGGATACTGCTGGAGTTAATTGGTGGAAACAATTGGAAGCAGGCAATTATGCAGGCAGACTAGAAGCCCAACCCAGCACTTAAAACACTGCAAAGAGCAGTGCAGGGTGTTTCTCACAAGAGATACTGCAAGAAAGTAAGCTATCAGAATTGAAAACTGAAAAAAGCTGAACTCAGAGCAGAAATGCTAGGGGCTGCCATAGCTGTTATAATCAGGCAAAGGTGAATTGCTGAGGGTGGTGACAATGCAGATGCTGACAGACAACCCAGAGTGAGGAGAAGGAGAAGAGTATACAGGCCCATGGTCATCTACCATGGGTTACATGAGCTGGAGATAGTAGAGCGCTACAGAGTGGACAGAGACCTTCTGCAGCAGATTGTTGAGCTGTGCAGGCCACATCTCACACACAGAACCAACAGAGGGGAACCCATCCCAGTGGAAACCAAGGTATGTGTTGGCCTAAGAATACTAGCAACAGGTACCTTCCAGAGACCAACTGGTGATATGATGGGGATATCACAGGCATCAGCCTCCAGGGTACTGCACCAGTTCCTGGATGCCATGTCAGCACATGTCGGTGATCATATATATGTCCCTAATGACCAGGAGGTTGTGGCCAGCAATATGCGTCTCTTCCAGCAAATAGCGGGATACCCTGAGGTGCTGGGTGCAATAGACTGCACGCATGTATGCATCAAAGCACCAGCTGGTGAGCGGGGTAGAGTCTACATTAACCGCAAGGGATACCCCTCCATCAACTGCCAGGTCGTGTGTGATGCCCAGGGCATAATAATGAATGTGTGTGCTGGCTGCCCTGGGAGCTACCACGATTCCCACATCTGGCATCTGACGCAGCTGTACCAATCATTTGCCAGTGGGGACTTCCCACACGGACACCTAGTGGGCGATGCAGGTTATGCACTTGAGCCGTGGCTGATGACACCCATCAGAAATGCACACACACCTGAACAGGAACGCCATAATGAGGCACACGCACAAACACGTAATGTCATAGAGCGTGTGTTTGGGCTGCTCAAGTCACGGTTCCGTGGCTGGACACATCTTGTGGAGCCTTGCAGTACACACCAACTACATGTACCCAAATGGTCATGATATGTGCTATGCTACATAATATGATCCTGTGGAAACAGCTGCAGCAGGACCAGCACAGGGCTGGGCCTAACATCCCCCCACCATTGCCAAGGCCACCACAGGCAGAGGGTGACTCGGAGGAGGAACAACCTGACCTTGTCCCAGTAGGCAGAAGGAGGCGTGCCCAGTATGCCCTGGCCTTGGCAAAGAGGCAACGATAGCACATACACTTGGTCAGTAGGAACACTGGGACTGATACCGCTCTGACTCACTCATATAGTAACAGGGATGCCTAACATGACACAACCTGCTTACAAACATGTACAGGAGTGTAGTATGTGCATCCGACAGAGGCAGCCCTGCAGCACCACCTGAGGCATGAATGCCATGTGTTAAGTAATGTAATACCATGTACCATATGCACACCTGAGGACCCGACTAACATCCACCCTCACCAATCATAAACCACAAAAAACACAAACCTACCTCATAGGTACCACAAGGGATAGTAACCTAGATGTAATGCTACCCAATGCCAGAAGTATAAATGCGTGCAGTGTAAACGCACACAGTATAGAGAATGTAGATATCAGTGCTGTAATAGAAAACAGGGTCAAAGCCCACATCAGCACCCTGACACTACCAGGTCACACCTCTTTCCTAATAGCAGGAACAGCCCCAGGCCTACTCTGGCAATGTGAGTGTCAAACGAAATATTACTGTCAACCTGGGTGCCCAGGTCCCTGATAACCTCTTCTGTGCTTAGAGGATTGCCACCTAGATGGGAACTAGGGGTAACCCTGTTGTTCCCGAATGGTATGACTATGCATTGTTTAGCATTTAACGTAAGGCCATGGCTCTGGCACCAGTTATCTGTGTCCATGAGACCCTTCTGAAGGATGTCTGTGTCAGATGGGTTTCCAACTATGGTTCCCAGTTTGCAGTCATCTTCAAACTTTGTCAGCCATAATCCTCCTGTGTTTGCTTGTACTTCTGAAAAGTAGATGCTGAACAAAAGTGGGCCCAGGACTGAGCCCTGTGGGACACCACTTGTGACAGCTCTGGAGTGTGACATGGCACCAGCAACTTTGACCCTGTGTGTTCTGTCACTTAGCCAGTTTGCAACCCATCCTGTGATGTATGGGTTTACATTTAAGCTGGTGATGTTTTCAATGATACCTGAGTGGGGTATTGTGTCGAAAGCCTTTGCCAGGTCAAGGTAGGCTGTGTGGACTGCCTTGCCTACGTCAATGGCCTGGGTGACTGTCATGAAATGTCAACCAAGTTTAAAAGGCATGATCTGCCCTTGACAAAGCCAAACTGGATTGGATCCAACATCTGCAAGTCCCCTATGTCTTCATTTATCATTCCCATTATGATCCTCTCCATAGCTTAGCAGAGCAGGCTTGTCAAGCTGATGGGATGGTAGTTTCCGGGGTTGGTGGAGGCACCTCCTTTGTGAAGTTTGTCCACCATTGCCGTATGCCACTCCTTGGGCACATATCCTGAGGTGAGGCTAAGATTAAACAGCTGCCCTAACTGCGGGTGTAATTCCTCATTGAGTTCATGGAGCACACAACTGGGGACACCATCTGGTCCCATTGATAAAGTGTTTTCCGCCTTGGATAGAGCAGTTCTCACCCCAGCATTGGAGATGTTTGGGGGGCTACAATCCTCTAGTGTAGATACCCCTCCAGTTGGGAGAACTGCGACTTAACCTGTCAGCCAGTATGTTGGCAATGTCTGTAGGTTCAGTGATATTTACATCATTCAACTAATTCTGAGCATATCTGGGAGTTCCTCCCAGGTGTCAAACATAGGTAAAAGGCCTCATGATTGTCCCTTGAGTCCTGAGCGGGTTTACTCTCAAAACTTGCCTTGGATGATTGTATGGGGGAACCCAGTGTTTTACTCATAATGAGCAGGGGTGTCTTCCCTTCTACGGATGTCGCTCTATCTTGTAGTAGCTCCTTCCTTTGTTGTAGAGCTTGTTTATGGCTGGGGTCCACCAGACTGCATGCTTGCCTGTGGTACAAAGAGTCTTTGTTTTGTTTGGGATTGCTTGATCCATGCAGTCCTGGAGGTGCTGGTAGAAGGCATTTGTAAGTGATACAGCGGCTTGGGTAATGGTGTCCGCTGGCTTGGGGGCCTTGAAAGAGACCACACCAGTCCTTAGAAATGTGAAGTCGGCATTTGAGAAGGTCTTCACTGTTTGTTTTTCTATCTGGGGTGTGGGTGGGATGTGGACTCCCACTGAGATTAGTTCATGATCTGATCTCACCAATGATGGGTATACTTCTGGTGTTGAACAGTGTGACCCCATGTTCGTAATGATGAGTTCTAGTATGTTGTCTCCACTTGTGGGGATGGTGACCAGTTGTTCCATGGCATTTGAGTGTATGAACTCTTGGGACCTTTGGGTTAGAGTGTTGGGGCTTGATTAGTGATCCCAGTCTATATTTGGATAGTTGGAATCACCCAGTATGATGGTGTTTGAGATACATTTATCCCTCCAGTGTTTTCAGGACAGCTGTGTGAGGTACCTGAGTTTGAGAGGGTGGCATGTAACATGCTACAAACTGCAGAGCAGTCTTGCCTATGGTTACTGGCAACTGGATGGTCTCCGATGGATCGTGTGTTGCCACCAACCTTGAGGTGAGGGTGTCCTTGATGAATATGGACACCCACCCTCCTGTCTTGGTGTTGTCCGGATTTTGGTGCTGGAACGCATGATATGAGGTAACACCCGATAGTGCCGGGGTGCTGTCAGAAGCTGTGAACCAGGTTTCAGGCACAGCACAGACATCAATGTGCTACATACTGAGAAGGGCGTTGAGTGTGTGCAGCTTGAGGGTGAGACCTCTGGCATTGAGCAGCATTACCCTTAGTGTCTTTTCTTTTCTGTGTTCTAGGGTGGTAGGTGTAGAATCTGATTCTTGCATAAAAAAGGCACAATTGGGGTGGCAAGAGCATCAGCCAAAATCCGGAAGCCCAGGGGTGACAGGTGCAAGCCGTCCCTTGCAAATCAGCGTGGCCTGTCCAGCATGTCATCCCAGGCAGACAGACATTGGACCCCCTTTGAATGACACTATAGTTTAAGCAAATTAATACAGCTGATCATCTTGTCTCTGTTTATGTGGCATCATACTTGGTGAAGGTAGGATACTGCTCAAGGTCAGGGTCATACCTGCCTGGCCTACATAATCAGAGGGATCCTCTATGTCTCTTTCCATGTAGTCCAGGGAGGTACATCTCAGGTCGTTCACACCAGCATGGATAATGACTGGGTCAGACTTGTACTTGCAGTTGAGTGACCTGAGTGCTTGCATTATGTGGTGGATTCCAGTGCCCGATAGGCAGCTTACTGTGACCTCCTCCATACTCGATCTGGTGAGTGGGAAGTCAGTGTGTCTGACTATGGAGTCACCTATGACAAGTGTGTCTGGCATTGTGTTTGGTCTTAAGGGCTGTGACTGTTTGGCACACTGACTCTGTGGTCTATGTGTTGCATGTGCTGTGCCCTGTGGAGGCAGTTGTGTGGGTGTCTGCTGTGGTGGCCGCTGCTGTTTTGGTAGAATTATGATCAGAGCATCCGAGTATGTCTTTGTGTGTCTATGTGTATGATTTTAAGTTGTGATAGTGCTATGTGAGACTGGGTTTGTGATGTGTGTGGTTACCTTCACCTTCTCTCTGGTCTTGCTAGTCCTATGTTGAGAGAGCTCAGCCTCCACTTTGGCTATATAGTTGCATCTCTCACATGTATGTGTGTTTTATGGGAGAAGTAGAGGGTTGTCAGTGTACATGAGGCAATTGTAACATTGCCTCAATATTCCCAGGTTCACCAGCTGAGCAGGAGAGGACACTAGCAACTGATCCCTAGACATGCTAGAAGGAATAGACAAAACAATGTTGGAATACAGGGAGATATCAAGCCCCCCAAACCACATCATAGTGCTTGACTGACAAAACCTACACATACACCACAGTTTCATAGTGTCATAGTTTACTAGTAGGCTATCTGCCCTAGTGCATGTATATGCCTAGCCATAGTGATGTGTGTAATCAGTGTACAGAATAGATTCCGAATATTGTGCCTCTGACTTAGTAGTGACACATTATGACCCCCTTACGTAATTGAATAACATGACTGTGCCTCTGTCTAGTCTGTGCCTCTGTCTCATATGCAGTTGTCCAGATGTCTCTTGAAGAGAGTCAGTGAGGGACTCTGTCTAACATGAACTGGGATACTCTGCTAAAGTGTGAGATGCCACTGAGTTATGACTCTGTCCCTCCAGCATGTCCTATACATGTATGTGCTGAGGTTCAAATCTTCAGCTCTCATGGTTCTGGTGGATTTGGATTGCTTGCAGTGGAGCATGTCCACCAAATCCTGATTGGACATGGTCTTGTATGTCAGGCATAGGTCACCTGTAAGTATGCAGTATGACACTGAATAAAGCTAGGTTTCCTCTATTCTGGAAGCATATGACATGTGTTGTAGACCCATGATCTTCATGGTAAGGTACCTTTGGGGTCTCTCCAGCTGTTGCAAGTGCTGGGTGAGGTACATACCAAATGGGGCTTTGTATTCAATCATGGGCCTGATAAGGGAGAAGTATAGTGGTACAATGACCTCCTATGATCTGGATGGAAAACCCTCCATGATAAGGTGGGCAAGATAGAAAGTCTTTCTAACCACTTTGGCAACATGGGTGTCAAACGAGATGTCACTATCTACACGTGTCCCCAGGTGTCTGATTTGTTTTCTGTGCTCAGTGGGTTGCTGTCTATGTATTGATCTGTGGGTTCTTTGTTCCTCCCAAAGGGGATGACTACACATCAGTTGCATTCAGTTTCAGGCCATGAGTCTGGCACCAGCTATCCGTGTTTGTGACGGCATTCTGTAGGATGTGTGTGCCGGCTGATGTATTCACTATGGTGCCTAGGTTGCAGTCATCTGCAAACTTTGTCAGCCACAACCCTCCTATGTTTGCTTTCACATCTGAAAAGTAAATACCAATTAAGAGGGGTCCCAGGACACATCCTTGTGGGACACCACCTGTGACTGGCTTTGAATCTGACAAGGCACCTGCAATGTTGACTTTATGGGTTCTGTTTCCTAGCCATTTTGCAACCTATCATGTGACATATGGTGTTATATGTCAGCTGTTGAGCTTGTCTATGATGCCTGAGTGGGGTATTGTGTCACAGGCCTTAGCCAAGTGCAGGTAGGCTGTGTGGACTGTGTAGCCCTCATCAATGGCCCTACTGACAGTTTCATAGTAGTCAACTAGGTGCAAAAGGCAGGATCTGCCCTGTACAAAGCTGAACTGGGTGGGATCAAGGGTCTGCAGGTCAGCAATGTCTCTGTGTAAGAGCTCCATAATGACTCTTCCCATAGCTTTGCAGACAAGGCTGGTTAAGCTTGTGTGGTGGTAGTTGCCATGGTCTGTGGAGGCATCTCCTTTGTGGAGTGGGACCACTTTTGCCGTACGCCAGTGTTCAGGTACATATCCTGTAGCAAGGCTAAGGTTAAATAGCATTTGTATATACGGGTCCAGCTCCTTCTGGAGTTCACGTAGCATGGAACCGGGGATACCATCAGGTCCCATTAATGCTGTGTACTTGTCTTTGCTGAGTGCGGCTCTCACATGGACATCCAAGATGACAGTGAGGTTACATACAGCTGTGATAACTATCTTCTTTTGGGGGTGAGGGAGGGGGTAAATCGCACTGAAGCTGTCCGCCGGAATGTTGCCAATATCTGTCAGGTCACTGGAACATATGTTGCTGTGTACCAACTCTGAGCATATCTGAGGGTTCCCAACCAGGTGTCTGACATAACTGAAGAAAGCAGTGTGGTTACCTTCATTGTCTTTGGTGATTTATGTCCCCAAGTTGACCTTGCATGTCTTTATGACATAATGTAGCTTTCTACTAGTGCTAATCACAGCTGTCTTCCCTTTGGAGATGTAGCTCTGTCTTGCATTAGTATCCCTCATCTGTTATACAGTTTGTTTATGGCTGGGGTCCACCAGTCAGGCCACTTTCCCTTTGTGGAGAGGGTCCTGTTTTTATTTGTGATTGCATGGTCCATGCTTTCTGACATCTAGCTAAGGGGAGGTCATTGTGGTTCTGCAGTTATCTTTCATCAGCATTAGAAATGACCACAACAGCCCCTGTGGGGTGTACCTCATGCAGACACATCCAGCAACTGTAAAGTCCACAACAGTACCTCACCAGGAGTATGAAAGAGCTGGAACACATGTAATGTGTCGCCTGATTAAACAGAGTGCAACTCCACACACTGCCATGCTGTCCACCCAGACGCAAGCTGTGCCTGATGTAGAAAGCCATGTCCAAGCTGGAATCAATGCACATGCTGCACCTTGTACAATCTGAATGGCAGGGAGCTGTGCACATGAGGGACCTGAACCTCAGCACTGACATACATAGGACAGGCTGTACTGCATTATCCATAACACAGAAGCCACCCCCACGCATGAGTAAACCACCAGTACAGGTTATCCGTAGAGTCACTCGTTGATTCCCCTCAACAGGAATCCTAATGAGTGGATGGGAGATGGTAGGTTTACCCTGGGTATCAATGTTATGTCACAGGTAGACAGAGGCACAGTATACTAAACAAGACATATGTCATGGCAAACTACACTTACAATGTGTTGACGGACAAACACACTCTCCGACTAGCATTAGAAATGGCCTAGGGCACATCGGTAGTGTTTGCCAATGTACACCCATGTTGTGGAATACACTACTGATGTTGGATGAGGCTGTTGTAAGTAGTTCACATCTGAACATAATGCAACATGGTCAGATAGGTTCATAGGTACATAGGGTTATACTAGGCTATCTTCCCTAAGGCAGGTATAAGCCTAGCCCAGAGTTTGTTGGCGTACACCACCCCTTAAATGGAAACAGTACTGTGCCCATTATTTTGTCGTGCCTCTCTCCAGCAGTGACACAGTGATGATCCCCGGGTTAAACGTATGACCTCCCATCCACAGGTCAAGATACCTCTTGAACACAGCCAGCAAGGTGCTCTGCCTCACATGGACCGGGATTGTATTCCACAGCATAGGGAGTCTCCGAGTGACAACTCCAACACTCCAACACTCCAACATGTCCAACGTACATCCATGCTAAGGTGTAAGTCACTTGCACTACTGGTTCAGGTGGATCTGCTGATTTTGAGTTGGAGCATGTCCATTAATCCCTGTTTGGACATGGCCTTGCATGTCAGGCACATGTCACCTCTAAGCAGACGGTATGTGACTGAATAGAGCGGGAGTGTCTTCAATCTGGCAGCATATGACAGATGTTGGGGTTCCTTTATCCTTTAGGTGGGGGACATTCAGGGTGTCTCCAATTGCTGCAGATGTTGGGTGAGATACATCCAGAATAGGGCATTCTACTCGATCACCGGTCTGATAAGTGAAGAGTACAGGGGAACAATGACCCACTAGATCTGGATGTGAATCCCATCCTGATCAGGTGGGCAATGTAGAAGGTCTTTCTAGCCACTTTAGCAATGTGAGTGTCAGAAGAACGGCGACTGTCAACCTGGGTCCCCAGGTCCATGATAACCTCCTCTGTGCTTAGAGGATTGCCACCTATATGGTAGCTTGGGATTACCTTGCTTTTCCTGAAGGGTATGTCTACACATGTTGTGCACTTTGACTTCAGGCCATGGCTCTGGCACCAGCTATCAGTTACCGTGAGTCCCTTCTGAAGGATATCCATAGGTTCATAGGTTCATAGGTTCATACTAGGCTATCTGCCCGAGGGCATTTACAAGCCTAGCCCATAGTTTTGTGGCTTACGCCACCCCTTTAGTATGGGGAACTATACCCATTATTTTGCTGTGCCTCTGTCGAGCAGTGACACTGAGGTAATCCCTGGGGTATATCTGCGATCTCCCATCCATTGGTCAAGATTTCTCTTGAACAAGGCCAGCGAGGTGCTCTGCCTCACATACCGGGATTTTATTCCACAGCATAGGGAGTCTTTGGGTGATGAATCTATCCCTCCAGCACGTCCTATTAATAGCCGTGTCGAGGTTTAAGTCTCCCGCCCTTGTGGCTCTGACGGATCTAGATTTTTTGAGGTGAAGCATATTCATCAAATCTGGGTTTGACATGGCCTTGTATGTTAGGCAAAGGTCACCTCTGAGCAGCGGTAAGCGACTGAATAGAGCTGGAGTTCTTTCAGTCGGGCAGCATAGGACAGATGTTTGAGACCCTTTATCCTTTTGGTGAGGAACTTTTGTGGCCTGTCCAGCTGCTGCAAGTGTCGGGTCAGATACATTCCGAATGGGGCATTGTACTCAATCATTGGTCTGATGAGTGATGAGTATAGGGAGACTATGACCTCCCTTGATCTAGATGAGAATCCCTTCATGATAAGGTGGGCAATGTAGAAGGTCTTCCTAACTACTTTAGCTACATGGGTGTCGAATGACAGACTACTATCAACCTGGGTCCCCAGGTCCCTGATAACTTCTTCTGTGCTCAGTGGATTGCCACCTATTTGGTAGCTAGGGGTAACCTTGTTTTTCCCGGGTATGACTATGCATTTTTGGCATTTAACTTTAGGCCATGGCTCTGGCACCAGTTATCCGCTTCTGTGAGACCCTTCTGAAAGATATCTGTGTCAGATGTGTTTTCTACTATGGCCCAGTTTGCAGTCATCTGCAAACTTTGTCAGCCATAACCCCTGTGTTTGCTTGTACTTGGAAAAGTAGATGCCAAACAAGAGTGGGCCCAGGACTGAGCCCTGTGGTACACCACTTGTGACAGGCTTTGAGTCTGACATGGCCAGCAACTCTGACCCTGTGGGTTCTGTCACTCAGCCAGTTTGCAACCCATCTTGTGATGTATGGGTTAACATTTAAGCTGATGAGTTTTCAATGATACCCAGTGGGGTATTGTATCAAGGCCTTCGCCAGATCGAGGTAGGCTGTATGGACTGCCTTCCCTCATCAATGGCTTTGGTGACTGTTTCAAAAGTCAACCAAGTTTAGAAGGCATGATCTGCCTTTGACAAAGCCAAACTGGGATGGATCCAAAGTCTGCAAATTCCCTATGTCATTATTTATGAGGTCCATTATGATCCTCTCCATGGCTTTGCAGATAAGGCTTGTCAAGCTAATGGGCCGGTAATTTCCAGGGTCGGTGGAGGCACCGCCTTGGTGAAGTGGGACCACAGTTGCAGTGCCACTCCGTGGGTACGTATCCAGAGGTAAGACTATGATTAAACAGCTGTCCTAGCTGTGGGTTTAATTCCTCGTTGAGTTCGTGGAGCACACAGCGGGGACACCATCAGGTCCCATGGATGCTGTGTTTTTGCTTTGGAGAGAGCAGTTCTCACTTGGGCGTTGGAGATGTTTGGGGGCTGCAATCGCTTGGTATAGATATCTCTCCTTTGGGGGGGCAGAAGTTTGCACTGAACCTGTCAGCCAGTATGTTGGCAATGTCTGTAGGATCAGTAATCTTCACATCATTTTGAACTAGTTCTGAGCATATCTGGGAGTTTCCTCCCAGGTTTCTAACATAGCTAAAGAAGGCCTTATGATTGTCTTTTGAGTCTTTAGCTATTTTTCTCTCAAAATTTGCTTTGGATGATTTTATGAGAGCTCTTAGTTTTTTACTTATAGTGATCAAGGGTGTCTTACCTTTTAAGGATTTTGCTCTATCTTGTAGTAGCTTCCTCCTTTTGTTGTAGAGTTTGTTTATGGCTGGGGTCCACCAGACTGGACGCTTGCCTTTGGTACAAAGAGTCTTTGTTTTGCTTGGGATTGCCTTATCCATGCAGTCCTGCAGGTGCTGGTAGAAGGCATTTGTAAGTGATTCAGCAGCTTGAGTACTGTTTTCCACTGGCTCGGGGGCCTTAAAGGAATGTCTGATGAACTGTCCACTATGGCGCCCAGTGTGCAGTCATCTGCAAACATTGTCAGCCAAAGTCCTCCCATGTTGGCCTGCACTTCTGGGAAGTACATGACAAACAATAGGGGGCCAAAGACTGAGCCCTGTGTGACACCACCTGTGACCAGCCTGGAGTCTAACATAGTGCCAGCAACTCTAACCCTGTGGGTCCCGTCCTTAAGCCAGTTTGCAACCCATCTTGTGACATATGGGTTTATATTTCACTTGGTAGGGTTTTCCACAATACCTGAGTGGGGTATTGTGTTGAAAGTGTTTGCAAGGCCAAGGTACGCTGTATGGACTGCCTTTCCCCAACAATGGCCTAAGTGACCATTTTGAAGATGTCAACCGAGTACAAAAGGCATGATCTGCCCTTGACCAAGCCAAACTGGGATGGGTACAATGTCTGCATGTCCCCTATATCTTTGTTTATGAGCTCAATTATGATCCTCTCCATAGCTTTGCAGACTAGACTTGTTAAGCTTATGGGGCAGTAATTACCAGGGTCCGTAGAGGCACCGCCTTTGTGCAGATGTGCACAACTGGACCCTAACCAGGCTGTTGTGCACACTATGGAAATGTAAAGCAGTGATAGGACTAAAGCCCAGGATACTGACCACCACAGTGAAAGTACTGAACCACTACACTATACAGTACTACAGTGTTAGGTCAGTATGAACGGATGTTGACAATTGTGTGCAAAGTATCCCATGCAAAACCTGCAGGCACAGTATACTCCCTGTTGTGTTCACACAAGCATTTGGACAGTAACTACACAACATGGCACAGAACACACAACCATAAACTGGAGGTATTTGTTGAAGGTCACACTCATCCACAAATGTGATGGGCTGCAGAGTTCAACATATGGAAAGCCCACACTGGGCATGCTCACACACTTAGATAAATGAGACATCTTTCACACAACATGCCATGGGAAGGCTGAACTGGGCATGCTCACACACTTGGTCCAAATGTTACTCCTAGCAACTGTGAAAACACACCAGAGGATGCTCATTCCCCTTTCTAGACACTGATCATGTAAGCACCCTATAAGTATATCAGGAGAAAAGGAATCTCTCAGTAATGCGAATAGCGCGCTGTGCTAATGCATCCGTCTCTAGTGTCATAACATAGTTAGGTAGGGGTTTGAATGTGGCAAGTGTGTGTGAAGGGGGGTAAGTGTGTGTGTAAGTGTGTATGAAAGGAACATCCCTTTTGGCAACTGGGAAAACACACCACAGGATGCTCATTCCACTTCCTAAACTCTGATGATGTCAGCACCCTATAAGTATATCAGGGGAAAGGAAGTCTCCCAGTAATGCGAATAGCACGCTGTGCTAATGCGTCTGTCTCTAATGTCATAACATAGTTAGGTAGGGGTTTGAATCCAGCAAGTGTGTATGAAAGGAGCATCCTTTTTGGCAACTGGGAAAACACACCACAGGATGCTCATTCCACTTTCTAAACTCTGATGATGTCAGCACCCTATAAGTATATCAGGGGAAAAGAAATCTCCCAGTAATGCGAATAGCGTGCTGCGCTAATGCGTCCGTCTCTAGTGTCATAACATTGTTAAGTAGGGGTTTGAATCCAGCAAGTGTGTGTGAAGGGGGGTAAGTGTGTATGAAAGGAACATCCCTTTTGGCAACTGGGAAAACACACCACAGGATGCTCATTCCACTTTCTAAACTCTGATGATGTCAGCACCCTATAAGTATATCAGGGGAAAGAAAATCTCCCACTAATGTGAATAGCGTGCTGCGCTAATGCGTCCGTCTCTAGTGTCATAGCATAGTTAGGTAGGGGTTTGAATGTGGCAAGTGTGTGTGAAGGGGGGTAAGTGTGCATGAAAGGAACATCCATTTTGGCAACTGGGAAAACACACCACAGGATGCTCATTCCACTTTCTAAATTCTGATGATGTCAGCACCCTATAAGTATATCAGGGGAAAGTAAATGCCATAGCGCGCTGCGCTAATGCGTCCATCTCTAGTGTCATAATATAGTTAGGTAGGGGTTTGAATGTGGCAAGTGTGTGTGAAGGGGGGGTACGTGTCTATGACTGAAATATCCCTTTTGGCAACTGGGAAAACACACTACAGGATGCACATACCCCTTTCTAAATGATATCACAATTATGTATGGCTTTTGATTACAGACATGCCACATGTGTTTTGCCCACACAGAATGCCCATGTGTGCGGGTTGTCCCTCACAATAATGCATGACATTGATTAAACCAGTTATGGCAATGTACACATGATGTATGTGTGTGCCAAATACACATATGTACCTGTGACCTTCAATAGTTACCATGTGTGATGCCTGCCACATGTGAATACATGGTATTTGCACAGGGTAACATTATGACTGTGGTCTTCTGTGCAGGTGCTGCATGTGGGATGTGTATATACAGTGTGAGATGTAGATGCTATCAGCCTAGTAGTGAGGGATACACACCTGGTCTGGGGCATATAGTCTACATGTTGTTGATGTACATGTGCTGCATGTTTTCACCTGTTGTGGGAGTGGTAAGACGTTATTCCATAGCAATGCAGTGATTGCATGCTAAGAACTGTTTAGCTAGGATGTTGTAGCTACACTAATTCATTAGCATTCAGTAATATGTCAGACTCCCTGGTGAGGGTCTGATGCCAACCAAGGTCAGGGGTCTACCAGCCTGTGTCACTTGCTCAGTGATCCCTTCCATGTTCCCTATCATGTATCCCAGTGAGGGACATCCCACATCAGCTGTAGTGGCATGGACAATGACTGAGTCATATGTGTCCATGCATCTGACTGACCTGTATGTTTGTGTTATGTGGTGGACCACAGTGCCCCATGAGCATATCACTGTGACCTACACCTTGTCCAGCCTGGTGAGCATGTTCTCACTGTACTGGACAATAAAAGTACCTAACACAACTATGGCAGTAGTGTTGTATAGCTGTACAGACTGTGCTTGTTTGACACACAGGATTTGTGTGCTATGTGTTATGCGTGCTGTGTGCAGGCCTAATGTATGCCTGTGTGCCAGCTGCAGAGATGTCTGCCAGTCATGCAGGATGCTATCCTTAGGCTCCACAACTGGCCCGGTGTGTTTCCATGCTTGTATTGCTGTCCGTGTAGGTCCACATCAGATTGGTATTGCTGTCACTGTAGTATTTCATGCCACCAGACAGGTTATGCCAGTACTGGGTTCAGAGTGCTTAGTCCACAGTTTGGCCATGTGTTTCCATCTCATACATGTGTTGTACATCCATGGGTAGGGGATAGGGTTGACTGTGTACATGTGGCAGCTGTGACATTACTACATGACACACATATTCCACTACTGTACCATAGAGGTGACTGACAACTGACCTTTGCACATGCTACCATAGTATTGAGATTGCATTGGTGATTAACAGCACATAGGGCCAATGGTGAACAAGATACATAGGTCCATAGGTTCATACAGGGATGTCTGCCTAGGGCATGTATCCACCTAGCCAGAATGTGTGTGGCTTTCAACATGCATTGTAAATCTGTCTTGCTATGCCCTTTTCCAAGGTTAGTATACTGTGCCTCTGTCTCACAGTGACACATAAGTGATACCCAGGGTAACCCTACAATGTCAAATCCAGTCATTAATATCACTCTTGAAGATAGTCACTGAGTCACTCTGCCTAACCTCTATTGGGATAATATTCAAGAATGAAGGGAGCCTCTGAGTTGTGAATGTGCCCCTCCAGCATGTCCTATGTATATCACTCCTGAGGTTCAAGTCTTTCCAGTGTGTATCCTGATGGGATCTGGATATTCTGAGGTGCAGCATGGCCATTAAGTGAGGATTTGACATGGCTTTATATGTCAGGCACAGATTGCCTATGAAGAGGCAGTATGCCACTGAGTAGAGCTGCTGTTTCTTTAACCAGTCAGTATGTGGCATCTGTTTGAGCCCTTTGATCCTCTTGTCGAGGTACGTATGTGGTATCTCCAGTTGCTGCAGGTGTCTGGTAAGGTGCATGCCGACAGGTTCATCATAGTCAATTATGGGCATGATGAGGGATGAGTAAAGGGGCACAAAGTCCTCCCCTGATCTACATGTGGATCCCATCATGATGATGTGGCCCATATAACATGCTTTCCTAACCACTTTGTCCATGTTGTTGTCAAATGGTAGAATGCTATCAACCTGTGTACCCCAAGGTCCATAATTCCTTCGTCTGCACGTAATGGATTAACACATATGTGGTACTTTGTGGTCACTTTGTGTTTGACAAAGGGGATGACTATATGCTTTCTGTCATTCACCTTGAGGCCATGGCTGTGGCACAAGTCGTGTGTTTGCAAGAGGCCCTTTTGGAGGATGCATGTGTTAGCTGGAGAGTTGATTATGGCGTCCGGTTTGCAGTCACCTGTGACTTGCTCAGCCACAGTACTTCCATGTTGGCCTGTACCTATGATAAATATATAATGAACATGACAGCTCCCAGGGCTGAGCCTTGTGGGACACCACTTGTACCAGGTTGGAGGCTGACATGGCTCCAGCAATTCTAGCCATGTGTGTTCTGCCCTTGAGCCACTGTGCAATAACCATAGTGACATAGGGGTTAATATGTACACTGGTGAGCTTCCTAGAATGCACAAGTGGGGTATTGTATCAAAGGCTTATGCAAGGTCCAGGTAGGCTGTGTAGACCTCCTTCCCCTTGACAGTGGCCTTGGTGACTGTTTCAAAGAAATCAAACAGGTTTGAGAGGCAGGATCTGCCATTAACAAAGCCAAACTGTGTATGGTGACATGTCTGTAGGTCCACAATATCTAGATATGTGAGGTTCATGATGATCCTTGCCATAGCTTTGCAGACAAAGCTAGTCAGACATATGGGGCTAATAGTGTCCAGGATCCGTGAAGGCACCACCTGAATGTAGAGGGACCACTGTTGCTGTACGCCACTCTTTGGCCACATATCGTGTAGTAAGTCTGGGATTGAACAGTGGTGTTATGTCTGGGTGTAGCTCTTCTTGTGGTTCATGTAGGACAGAGCCTGGGACACTGTCTGGTCCCATTGATGCAGTGTTTATTGCTTTGGGAAGGGCATCTCTTACCTGAGCATCTGTGATGTCAGGGGGGGCAGCACTCTGCCGCGAGACATATTTGCCGTTTTGGTGCGGTGGGGGGGAGAAGGCAGCAGTGAACCTGTCCACTAGGATGATGGCAATGTCTGTGTGTTTTGTATTTCGTGTGACATCTTGGATTACCTCTGAGCATATCTGGGTAGTACCACCCAGGTTCCTAACATAACTACAGAAAGCCTTGTGATTATCCTCAGTGGCTTGTGGAATCTTTCTCAAAGATGGCCTTAGACAATCGTATGGGTGCCTGTAGTTGTCTTCCAATACTCATCAGTGATGCCTTCACATTTTGGGAGGTTGTTGTATCATGTAGTGGCGTCATCCTTCTATTGTATAGTGTATTTATGGCTGGTGTCCGGCACACAGGACATCTGCCTTTGGAGAATTGGGTCATGCTTTCATATGTGGTTTCATGATCCATGCATTCCTGAATGTGTCCATAGAATGCCTTTATACAGGTATCTGCAGTCTGGTCCATATTTTCAACAGGCCTGGGGCCTTTGAAGGTTTCCACATCATTTATGAGGGGTGTGAACTTTCTTGACATGAGCTGTTGACAGACGTGCCGCCCTCCAGACAGAGCAAGGTGAGGGTCACATTTAGCTACCTGTCGGGTGATAGAATGTGCCACATAACACAGGCACACAGGTCACTCCACAGCAAGTACAACTATGAGGCAGTCATTGTCCATGCTGGTGCAAACAACCTGAGACGTACCTCCCTGGACCACATGGAAAGAGACACAGAGGAGCTCTTACAGCACCCTCTCAAACTCAGGACTCCCACACAGCCTTCATGCTGACACAGGAGAGTATAGATTTATCTGCAAACACCATCATACTGGGTGACGTCAGCTACCCAAACATAGACTGTGAACATTACACAAGCCACAATACCCAAGCTCTAGGGTTCCCATAGATCAGACATTCTTTAGCTATGGAACAGGTAACCAACCTTCCCACAAGACTAGGGACAGCTTGCACCTGTCACCCCTGTCCTATTGGAATTTGGCGGAGCCTCTTGCTACACCTATAGTGCCTGTATTAGGCAAGGCTCATAAGGCAAACCCACATCCATTTGTATCACAAAGGATGAGGAAGTAAGAGTGATGCTACTCAACACAGGGAGTCTAGACCTCAGGATGCACGCACTCAAAACCCTACGTAGCATTCTGGACATCGATATCTGTGCAGTAACATAAACCTGTTTCAGGTTTCACAGGAGCACAGCAGTACTACCAAGTTATAGCTGTTACCATTCTTGTTGGCCCCAACACTTGAACAAGGGAGGGGGAGTATCAATATTCAACGCAGATTCCCATGCCTCCACATTGGTGGCAAAGTACAACATAGGTGTTAGGCCATTGAGTACAGAAGACGTAGTTGGGGACCTGGGGAAGAAACATGGTAGCAGTCTGTCATTTGTCAACCACATGGCCAACGTGGATTGAAAGACATGTTATATAGCCCAGCTAATCATGAGGGATTCACATGTATGGCAGGGGAGGTCATTGTGCCTCTTTACTCATCCATCATCAGGCCTATAATTGGTACAATGCACCTTTTGGGATGTACCTAACCAGACACCTACAGCAACTGGTACAGGACAACAGTATCTCATCAAGAGGATGCAATGGCTCAAACAGATGTCATATGCTGCCCAGGTAAAGGAAATCCAGCTGGACTCAGTGGCATACTGCCTGTTCAGAGGCAATCTGTGCGTGCCATATACAGCCATGTCCTACCCAGCAGTAATGAACATGCTGCACCTCAGGCAATCAGAGTCCCATACAGCCACATGCTCAGGAGACCTGGACCACAGCACTGACATACATGGACATGCTGGAGGGGCATATTCCTAACCAAGAGGCTCCCTTCACTCTGTAATGAGCTCACACTACAGGTTAGGCAGAGTCCCTCATTGACTCTCTTCCATAGAAATCTGGATGAGTGGATGGAGATCATAGTTGTACCCCAGGTATCACTTCTATGTCACTGTTAGACAGAGGCACAGTTTTACTAACGTCGGACAAGGGCATAGCAGCATAACTTGTAATTGGGTGGCGAAAGACAAACACATTCTACTAGGCTTATCAATGCCCTAGGGCAAATAGCCTAGTATGAACCTATGAACATGCGTGTACTGCTATAGTACTTCTGCCATATGTTGCATGTGTGTGTGTTGTGGGGGATGCACAGGTAATGGCCAGATATTTCTGCACAGGCGACACGTCTGACACACTCTGGGTGCTCATCCCTACATACTGGATGTGTGTTGCCATCCAACCCTGTGATGTGGACACACATTACTCAGCCTGGATATACATATCCGAACAACACCACAAGCACAGTACACTACCTTGCTATGTATGCATGTAATTACACAGTTATTCACTAGTTATAACAGTGATGCTATCCATGCAGCCCATTGGGCCAGTGGAAGCCACAACACACACCGCCCCCCCCTTTGCATATGCTTACCACAGACATCCCACATACTGCATGTACTGTGCACACACATATCTAACCCAGAACATCTGCACACCACTTATTAATCCTGTCCAATGGACTACAGATACAGGCACATTGTATAACAATAGCAGGAGGCTACTGCAGCACAGGGCAGATTCACATGAAGGCAAGGCATCTGTGGTCAGCAGTGTTAAGATGCTTCACATTCACCAAATGCACAGATATTGGCAACATTGTTGCAGACAGTTTTGGTGCAGGTACCCCCCCCCCATTCTCCTACACATGTGGTATTAGTTATCCCAGATGACTGTAACCTCCCTATCCTCTCACATGTCCAGGTGAGAGCCACCCTCAACATTGCAGAACACATAGCATCACTGTTACAAAATGGTATCCCTGGATGTGTGCTACGTTCACCCCTGGAGGACATAGCACCACATGACAGACTGATATTAATCCCTGGCCATACTACGGGATATGTACCTGAACAGTGCCATACATACACAGTGGTCCCACACCAATGAGGAGTAACCTCTACTGACCCTGGTAACTACTGCATCATATGCACAACTGGCCTTGTGTTCTAAGCTATGGAAGTTTTAAGTATGGGCAACATGTACAGCAATATTACATATGTATATATTTCAGGACTATGTACACACAACCTATCTCATGGACATACCTATAGATAGTGAACTATGATACATTTGGAGGTGTCACAGTAAACACAGTATTAACCTGGTATTTACATTACCTGTGTTTGTGGCAGCTGTTGCTGTGTCAGTCGTGCTGCTTGCTGCTTGCTGTTTTCTGCTGCTGCTGCTGTCAGTCTGTTTATTTTCTTATTTCTGTTTCTCTCTCAGGTTTGTGCAATGATCATATTGCATGTGTGGAGTGTGGGTACTGAATGCTTTTGTAGGTATCTGCATAGGCCCATGTGATGGCCTCTGCACCAATTGTAAGGCAGCATTGGCTAATTGCATACAGCCAGTTGTGTACTGATTGCATGTCTCACTGTGATTTCAGGACAGTGCTATAAAAAGGTATGTGAGATAGGCGTTGCCCTTTCAGATTGTAAGGGCGTGGACTATGCTGGTATGCTGTTGGAAAATGTTCTGTGAGTGTGAAGGTTAGTACATCTCTCATGCATCATGCTGTGTTGTGAATTCAGGTTGCTGCATTTCTCCCACCTGTTCCCTGTAGTGAGTGTGTATGCATACTGACACCCACAACTGTATTTATTATGTATTGCTATATATACATATGTGTACATATACATACTGTCATATATATACATTAGCTGACAATATTGGGTACAAGCTAACAATTTTCAGGGCTGTTTCTGTTAACACACACTAGTATGGGAATCCGGTAATTGGGACAGTGAAATTCTGTCTGCATGCTTAGGGTAGTACACGTACTATATTGCCTTTATCTTCATTCCTACTATTACATGTTCCACTTATTTAGCACTATATCCCTGTATGAGAGTCATGTCTTGCTGGTAGGTCATACAGACTAGTGTTACAATGGTCTTGTGGTAGGGCCTACTAGTATGCTTGTATTTTGCTTTCAAATTGAGTACAGGGTCTATCAATCAAAGTGCTGGAGGCACCTTCCAGCAGTTAAGGGTTAGTAGGTCTCACAGGAGTCAGGCTGTGTTGCAGATTCTGGCTGCTGCATTTATCTTCACTGTCTCCTGTAGTGAGTGTGTATGGATACTGACACCTACGACTATATTTCATATGTATTACTATATATTTATATATATGTATGTGTACATTTACATACCTTCTTATGTGTACATTACCTTACATTATTATGTACAAGCGAACAATTAGTAGGGCTGTTTCTGTTAACACTGAACTAGTGTGGGAATCCAGTAATTTGGCCATTAAAACTCTACCTGAAATGCATTGGGTAGTACACCTCCTATATTGCCTTTATATTGATTCCTACTATTACATGTTATATTTATTTTAGCACTATACTCTTGTATGGCAGTCATGGCTTAGTGGTAGGTCATACAGACTAATGTTACCAAGGTCCTGGATTCGAAACTAGCAGTGGAAATTTATTTTTCTTTCCAAACCTTCAAAATGAGTACAGGACCTGTCAATCAAAGTGCTGAAGCCACCTTTAAGCAGATAAAAGGGTTAGTGGGTCTCAGAGGGGTCAGGCTGTGTTGCAGATTCTGGCTGCTGCATTTATCTTCACTGTCTCCTGTAGTGAGTGTGTATGGGTACTGACACCTACGACTATATTTCATATGTATTACTATATATTTATATATATGTATGTGTACATTTACATACCTTTTTATGTGTACATTACCTTACATTATTATGTACAAGCGAACAATTAGTAGGGTTGTTTCTGTTAACACTGAACTAATGTGGGAATCCAGTAATTCGGCCATTAAAACTCTACCTGAAATGCATTGGGTAGTACACCTCCTATATTGCCTTTATATTGATTCCTACTATTACATGTTATATTTATTTTAGCACTATGTTCTTGTATGGCAGTCATGGCTTAGTGGTAGGTCATATAGACTAATGTTACCAAGGTCCTGGGTTTGAGACTCGCAGTGGGAATTTATTTTTCTTTCCAGACTTTCAAAATGAGTACAGGACCTGTCAATCAAAGTGCCATAAAGGCACTTTTAAGCACTTAAACCAGGTCTGCGCTTTGCTGAGCTCACGATGCACTGGCGGTGAGCTCCGCTAACAAGCTTACACCCGCTATTTTCTTTGAAAGAAAAGAAAAAGGGGTGACAGGAAAGTGGTGAAAAAGGGGTCACAAAGAGGGTAAGACAGTAGGGAAACAAGCGTGGGATTTGCAGGAGGGATGTAGGTAAGGCCCATAGATGCCCATGTCTTTAGCAGCAACAGCTGTGCATTTCCATGTATTTTGGTGAGACATTTGAAACCTTCCACCCCTGAGAGAGGTGTCAGGACAACATTAATGTTTGTTGTAGAGCCAATTGTAATTAACAGTTTCAATGTCAAGCGGACATGTGTGTGACATGGACAGCTATGTATGGGGCGTAATTATTTATGGGTACAGAGTGCCCTTTTTTTTCAGGTGAGAGTGGTATGTCAGGTAAAGGAAGTCGGTATAGCTGGGGAGGTAGGTTGGGTAGGTTAACAGACAAGACAGACAAGACGATACAGGGGCGGTATATGACACACGGGGGTTACACAATTGACGGGACGGAGGTTGGGATATCCAAGACGCATGAGCCCACAGATGGCAACAGTGGAACTGATATCCCCACCCATAGGCAGTTGCCACTGTTCCTTCACAGCCCAGGACGGGCTGTGCTGGGGCTGTGTAGGCGGGCAACGGGCAGGGCCGTTAGCTGTGCCACACGAGCCTCAAGCTGGCGTAGGGGCCCAAGAACGAAGTCTTGGATCTCCCTTCGCACCACAGACCGGACACCTTGGAGGGTGAGTGGACGAACTCCTCCGGCCACGTTTGCAGAGGGGGGATGGGCCCCATCCCCTGCAGCGCTTCCACCCGAAGGTGGCACAGGGCCACTGGAGGAGGGTCCGGCCTGGGCACTAGTGCCATGTGCAGTCGCCAGCTGAGGTGGGAGAGGTGAATCCGCTGGGACCTGCCTTCCCAAGCGTTCTAGGTTTGTGAGTAGTTATGTTAGTTTGGGTTAGTGGCATATTATTCCATTCAGATTAGTTGTAACAGCATGCATTGCTATTCCCATTAAACAAACACCCAGATATTAACACCATTGAACAAGGGGCATATCAATATCACATGCATTATTTGAACGGAAATACACAATCAAACAACATGCAGGGTTGATTAATGGCAACAGGCCATCAGATTTGCAGGTATGAACAGGGCACATGCACGAACAGACATGCATATATTTTTGAAACGGACAAATGTCCATGGTTAATGAAATGTTCACATACCAATATTTATTGGGTGTTGTTATATGGAATTATAGGGTTGGGTGGAGATAGAAAGTGATGACACATTCATAAGTTACACATTGATATACATTTGTAATAGGTACACAATTAAGTTGAGGCTGATGTTTCAAAATAATCTTTATTTGACTGTCATGCTACACCTGTTACAAATACATCACTATCCTACTTATTTTGAATTATCAGATACATCATCCTGCTACACTTTGATGACAGGACAAGGGACAACTATGGCTGTTTAGTCTGTCAGATAATCATTCATTCTATCTGCAAATTGTTTACTGTTATCACCATATACAGATTTTGGCCTAGACATTCCAGATTCTGACACACTGAAATCAGTTTGGGATGTTAATTAGTACTTCCCACATGCATTTAGTTCTGTAGAAACACACTGGGGCTAATATATTCAGGGGTTATTACTACTTTATTTATTCATACATGACCCTTTCTGTCACTCTCACACATCCTGCAACTTCACAGTTCAGGTTGGTACTTCTAGGCTTTGTTCACATATTAGACTGGTGGTGATTCAAACACTTTCCAACAGCCTCACTTCTGTCATGATTCAGCATTTCAACAGGGGATATATCTCACATGTGACTACCTCAGATTCTGAAGCTGTACTCTTGAGACTACTGCAGGTTACACTATATTTAATTAATGGTGGGACATCTGTATTACAGCACTATTTATTTCTGTCAATTATATTTCCAGTTACACATGCATACTGATAAACTTGTTGCAGCCATACCTGCAGACTTTCAATTCTTGCTTGCACATTATATTACTTTTAATCAATACACTGCAGTGTTCTGATGCATGCTACAGTATAATATTTATTTACAAGTACTGGGTGGGGTTACTAACCTGCATGGTGGCGCAGCCGCGCCAGCCTACGGTCATGCGTCTCGCGGTTCGCAGAGCGGACACCTGCAGCTGTAATATGAAAAAAGTAATATTGGACTACACATCTCCATGGTATCAGCCAGTTGAAATCCTTACATACATAAGTAAAATGTAACTTACTCAGTAGTGGGGCGTTGGGCATATCCCGGGCCTCCTGGATCCATTCGGTCAACTGGTCTTGCTTATGTCGCTTCAGGTCCGCATGGTGGTGACGGACCTGCTCACCAGTGCGTGGAATGCCAGTAGCACTGGTCAGATCACGAGCCAACTGGTCCCATGCCTCCGCCCTGTATGCTCCCCATGAGACCTGGCCCTGCATGAGTTGGGCCTCGTGATGATGGACAAGGAGCCAGACCATGTATCTGGACTCCTCAATGCCCCAACGCTGTGCTCAAAAGCAACGTCCCTCACCTACTCCACTCATTCTGACTGCAGGTCTGTTCTACAATTGGTTCTGCTGTGTATTCCCGCCTATGGGGCTTATATATGCCGCTTTTCCCACACATTTCTCTGATTGGCCATTTTGGAATTGTATCTACTTCACTGAAAATGCTTTATCATGCTCCATTCTGGATTTTATCCCATAAATATGCTATTTCTGCATTTCTCAGTTGTGCTGTCATGGCTTAGTGGTTTAGTACCTTGACTCTAGTGTATGGTTTCCTGGGTTCGAATCTAACCACTGATTTTTAATTTTCCTGACAGAAATGAGTTGAGGACCTGTCAATCAAACATGCCATAAGCAGTTTTAAGCACTTAAAAGCAGGTCTGCGCTCGTTTGCGCAGAGCTAACGCATGCGCTCTGCCAGTTAGCTTGTGGGAGCGGCGCGCAAACGGTGTGCGCTGGGATAAACCTTAATTGGCTAGTGACACACATGTTGAGCTAAGCACAGCTAGTTGAAAACAGTTTCAGCCTGTTAAACCGGTGCTTAGCAACAGGCATACAGTTTGCAGCTTTTTAAACACTACGCAGCTACGGGCACTCTGTCTCACAGCAGCTTAGCTATCAGTACATTTCTAATTATTTTTATTATTGTGTTACTTCAATATATATGCTCCATTTCATTCCATTTTACAAAAGGGTATACTTTTACATTTGGACAATACTGTCAGGGGCTTTTTTAGTGCTTATTTACAAAAAAAAAAAGTTGTTGTGTGGGCTCGAACCCTGCCTGCCTACTCTTAAGCCGGCAACTCTACCGCTAAGCTATTTCTTCCTGACTTACTTTGCATATTTAGTTCTCATATCCTTTCACTGATTGCTAACTGCAGTTGCGCTAGTAGCACACCACACGAATACACAGTAGCACACATTTACGGGGGTTAAAAAAATAAAACAGTTTTTATTTAAATTTTATAGCCTCTGTTCACTTTGTACACTGATGGTCTGTGGGGGAATGTGTTGTGTAGTGTGTTTATTTACATTTCCATGGCCTCTCTCGTGGCTGTTTACTTTCAGCCATTCTACACTTACGGGGGGGTGTCTGCATGCAGGGCTTAGCCTACGGACACGCCCCCTACTCTCTTACACGGACCGTGTAAGAGTTACAGTGTGATTCAGCATGCCTCATGCACCTCATGCATATGCATGACATGCTGACATCACACCATTTAACTGCAGCCTCCGTGTAAGAGTTATAACTCTTACACGGAGGCTTCCTGAATCTGGCCCAATTTCTTTACAGAAATATGTTTTCAACAATGTTTAAACTGACAGGAAAAAGTGTGCTCCTGTTTAAAAAGTATAATTAAGTCTCGTGACAGTCTAAGACACAAACTACTAGCTTAATAATAATGTCCCTACTCAGGAAAGTACAATAAAACTATTTCTTTTTAATGTGGAAGTTTTTTTCCCAAAGGAAACTTATCTGCCCAGAAAGGTACAGCACAAAATGACCGTTTATACTCCAAAGCCAGCAGAAGAGCTCCCTCTTCAATGACAAGAAAGCTCTAAAGAGATTGGCACCCAAACCTGTTTTTTTAGTCAGCTTGAGCTGACTAATGAGTTGGTCAAGTGGAATGTGCCCCTAGACTTTGGAAGCTGCCTGGCTTTTATATCCTTGGCAGAATATAACCCATATATATAAGGCTACTGCAGCAGGGATCAATATGATGTATATGTACTAGTTCTTGGCTGTGTCAAGCTGTGTAAAAGTATTACAATTTTATTGTGGGAGCAAGTATACCTCTAGGGTTTGGCCACAAAAGGCTCTCACAACTGTGAGCTGACATGTCAAACACTGGAAGGGGTGTTAGGGGGTGAATTTGGAATATTTATATAGTTATTTTATCATTTGTTTACTGGTCAAGTTGGCTGCTCCCAGTAATCTTCAATCACCCACATCACAAATTCAAGGGTGAGTAATATTTAGATTTATATCTATACATATATCTCTGTATGCATGTATGTATGTATGTATGTGTATATATACATACTATATATGGTTTACCTTTATTTCTTCGCACATGGTATTTGAGATTGTGCTTTTCGGCGAGTATATAGGGTAAATCACGGAAGAGTTCTGAGGACAAATGTCGAAAATGATTTAGCTGAAAATCATTTTCGACATTTGCCCATGTGTTTGAATGGCTAACTGCATTCCCATGTTAGCCATTCGAACATCTGTGGGTCGGCGTTGTGAGTTTTTGTCCGACGTCCTTTCGATGGAAAGGATGTTGGACAAATGAAGCATGACCAAATAAAACCACTATATATATATATATATATATATATATATATATATATATATATATACACACACACACACACACACACACACACACACACACACACACACACACACACTAGAGAGAGAGGGAGGAGGCACTATTGTAGCATGACCATCTTTCAGGTAGCCAAACATGAGTGTGCGTGTGTGTGTGTGTTGCATATATCTCTCTATGTTACATACATACATACACGTGCACACACACGGATACACACGGATTCCTGAAAGATGATCATGCTGCAACAGTCTCTTGGTCCACTGATAGGGAAAATGGACAGTATCACTACAACATGGCCTGACATTCAGTATGAAAGTGGGGAAGGGTTAAAAAAAAGTCTGTAAAATCCTTTTATTCGTAGTGAGTCCAACATATGCATTCCATGTTCCTACTGCTGTCTTATCCCTTTTGCCTTCTATTTGAACCAACATCTACAACCCACCTTCCCTTCCAGTAAGAAATCCCAGTAACATTCTAGTCCTCAACCTACTGTTGCCTCCATCAATATAACATGACTAGACCCCTGGGTGCCATGTTAAGACTGCTGTAAAGTAGCCCTCCTCTCTAACAATCCTTGCAACTCCTTGTAGAACTTTTGATCCTTTTGTCCATTTTTTCTCATTTCTGTCTATGCTCCCCTCCCTTCTGTTGCAGAACTGCTAAGGCCTATGTAATATTATTTTTCCTACTCTCCATGTCTCCATCATCACTGTCCTTCTTCACTAGCCAGTACCGTCTTTACTCAGCCCTGATTATATCACACAGTCTGCCCTAACTGCACCTTTTTAGATTACTCAGACTCCTTTTCAGCTACCTATTTACTAACACTGACTTTCAAACTCCACTTCAGCTACCTTTTTGCTTACTAACACTCATTTCTAACCAGCTCCATAGCCTATTCTCCCAGACCATCATGCATGCAACCTGACACCTAAAATAGTCTCTCCATTCATCTTGCAACTTGCTAGCCTATCCTCTCCTACTTGTGACCTGTCAGTCAGTGCAGCAGTACCCAGCAGTAGACAAGTTGTATAAGTCATGTTAAGCAGTTTTTGTACCAGCCAGGACCATGGCATACCCAGTCAGCCCATTCATTGCAAGGTAGTGAGAGCTTGGCATTTCCCAGCTTGAGGACAGCCTTAAGGCCTTCTGTGTGGGAATGAAATCAGTTCTTCTGTTTCCTAGCAAGAGTTGGGTGGTAGAGAGCATGCCAGCTTACTGCTGATGGAGGTTAGCCAACCCTCTCTCGCCATTGGGAACATGATTCCCGTAAATAACTGTGGAGAAATACAATGAATTGTGTGTGAAACTTGCTTGGGTAGATAAAAGATTTTGTCTGGATCCCTGGCAAATGAGGTTTAATTAGGGATATGAAGGTCTATTAGTCAGCTTGGGAATATGTCTCTTTGGCCTTAATCTAACACTCCACACTAATTAACAAAAAATAAAGAATGGGTACATTGTTTTTTTTTGTTTAGCTTTGTTACACCCTTCCTGTTTACAAGTACGCTATAGCATACCCCTCAACCTCTTAAAGCAATAAATCTGGACAAAGCCATAAATAATGGAGTGACAAAGGCTGGAAAGATGAGGACAGTTTCTAAACATTGCTCTTACAAACCTGTTGATAGGATAACAGGTTTTGCATTAGCATGACATTTTTGAAGGGTATGAAGTCTGAAAGTCAACTGTCATTATTTTCTGACTTCAAAGTCAAGGATTTGCCAGAAAAACAGAATTTTATGAGAAACAGACCAAAAAATATGAGGCAAAAATCTAGACATTCTGCAATAATCTGTGCAGTTGAGAGGTATCTGATAGGCTTGCTGGCATCAAGATTTCCCTAAATAACTGTGGAAAGTAAAATGAATTGCATGTTTCTGTGGGCAGTGTATACTGTTACCGGGCCGTGTACATAGATAACTCTTGTTCGGTCAGTATTTATAAGGTGTGTGTGTGTGTGTGTGTGTGTGTGTGGGGGGGGGGGCTTGTGACAAACATGTAAAATAAAAATTTTCACTGCGCTTGGGATACATCTCGGTAAGCAATAGAGATCAGCTTCTCTAGACAACCAATCTCTCTCGTGTCGTGCTTTTCCCACATAGTAAAGGCACCTGCTGCTGTTTGGAGCTTTACTCATCCCGGATCTCTATTATTACAAAAAAAAAAAACGAACAGGGAAATTAACTATCGTATCTATAGGCAACATTTAATGTTTCCACAGCCCAGAGATACATCCAAGCTAGTATATATTAGGGAAAAAATGCAAAATAAAAACTCGCCCTGTGTTTACATTACATCAGTAAGCACTAGAGATCAGCTGCTGTACACAACCGATCGTGCCTTTTCCATATAGTAACGGCACCTGCTTTTGTTGTTTGGAGCTTTACTCACCCGGTTCTGAATCTCTCTAAGAAAAAAAAAAAAAAAAAAAAGAACAAGAAAATTAATCATCGTATCTATGGGCAACATTTACTGTTTCCACTGCCCACAGATACATCTGTTGTTAGCTATTGTTTGGCCAGGGAACATTAACACAAAGTAAAACCTTTTCCCGAGTTTCGATTACATCTCGATAAGCACTTGAGATCGGCTCGTCTAGACAGACGATCGCTCGTGCTTACTTCACATAGTAACAACACCTGTTACTGTTAACAGCCTTTCTAATCTGGATCCCTATTATGACTGAAAAAAAAACTAACCAGGAAAAAATGATTAATGGATCTTTTCTGTGGGCAGAATTATGTACTGAAGAAATGCATGCAAGACAAACACCATCCTTAAAAGTAGACGTTCCGCTTGTTAACGTGTTGGGTATTATAAGTTAAAATCAGTAGGAACTACAGCTGCAATGGCGGAGTTTACTTGGGAAGAAAAGTGGAAATGGAACAGGGTTTTCAAAGAAATAAGAGTATGTGGGCAGGGAATAACTGTGATGTCAGGAAGAGGGAGGGAGGTAACAAAATGGGCGGCAACATTTACATTTCGGTCCGAAGCAGCTAACTCGGTTTAGAACTGAGATAGTGTCCCTTTAAAACAACAAGTAAAATAAAAGCATGGAGCACGTGTTTTGTATATGTTAATTTACACATGTGATGAGTTAGGGAAGCAAATGTTGGCTATTTTCACATTTTGCCCTTTTTTACTGATATCAAAAGATTACTGATTATTATTATTTTATTTGTTTTATTGTATTTTGAAAGGATTAGGTATTCACATGAATGTGGATCATGGTATGTGTATGTTTCCAGCTAAGCAGGTTAACTTTTTATTATTGCTGTTTGTATTTTTCATCTTGTATATACATTTTTCTATATTTAGTTGTCTGTTTTGAAAAAAAAAATGTTCATGTTTTTATAAAGTTCGGGAGAATTTTTTTCCAATTAAAGTGATATTATGATGTTTATATATGCTCGATAGCATTTGATGAGTTTAAGTGCCATGAAGCATTTTCCTCCTTGACGGTCATATGTTTTTCGGGTATATTTAAATAAAGAGGTTAATAAGTGTTTTAGTAGTCAATGGCCCAAATGCATGTAGTCTGTTTCTTGGTGCTGTCATCTTAGGGACAGTGTGGAGTGCATCTATAGAAAGAAATGGGGGTATCTCGACTCAGGTGTGATGGTACACCCATTAAAATCTATGGATGCGCCTCATACTTTTCCAGTGCTGATGAGCTGAGGTTAGAGTTTCCTGGATAGACTCCATGGCATCAGTGCATGGAAAATACACATTTCATAAGTATTTTCTTTTATAAACAGAAGCTGAAAATATTGTCTGATTGAGAAAAGTACTACTTAGTAGTTTATGCACCAAATGTTATTGTATATGATTTGTAACATTGGAAAATCACTTTAATCTTGTTGGCATGTGTTTGTAATGTGCAAGTGATGTGCCATTTATTCAGTTGTTAGGTATTCTTTAATGAGTAAAATTATTGCAGGTATTTTTTGCAGAAATTAGCAGCTATAATATGATATACAACTCCCTGTCACCTGTTTTCTCCTTTAGCTCTGCATTGTTATTTCATTGACTGCTTTCCCTGTCAGTAGTATGTACTGATGGTGCTTTCCTGGGGAGAGGTGGGGTAGGGGCACACTGCAAGATGAATTTCTCTGACTGTTGTACAACATATGAACACAACCATAGCTGGATCATCTGATGCATTGTGTAGATACCCACATTGATGACCCAGGTTGAGAAACAAAAGGAAGAAGCTTACTGTAACTGTAACAAGTTTGTTGAAGCTGTAACAAGCAGCTTGCTAAAGTTTTATGTGGATGCATGCATGAGTGTGCACACACACACACACACACACACACACACACACACACACACACACACACACACACACACACACACCTCAAACTAAATGTGCCTTAGCCATTTGGTAAATGCAAAATAGGCATTCTTTTATCATTGCTAGTACTTCATAGATGCATAAAATGCAATTATTGATACCTGAGAGCAATGGTATCACTGGAAAATTGTCTGTTTTTATTTAGTGACTGCAGTGTGCAGTCCTTAACAAATTCCACAAAAACCATAAGCTGAATTCTGATGGAAATTGTACATATAAACACACACACACACACACACACACACACACACACACACACACACACACACACACACACACACACACACACACACACACACACACACACACACACACACACACACACACACACACACACACACACACACACACACACACACACAGCAAACTCAAGAGACATTCATTGAAATCAGGACCATTTAATATGTACTGCACTTGTTGCTAGCTGGTTCCTATATCAGTTGTGTGCATTATGTCACATCTTCTATTCCCTGTCAGGTAAAACAAATAATAAAAAAACAACTATTGATGCATGGCTTTTGCTGTTGCAACTACTAGTAGTTGTTAATTGTATTTGTTATTAAATTCTCTGCCAATTGGTTAATATATTATGGACTTCTCCACTTAACCTGCTGCATCCAATGCGCCAGTCAAAAAACTGCCCTGCATTTTATGGAAGTGCCTGAGGCACATACTTTTATGTAAAATGTACAGGTAAGCACTCATTTGTCTTTAGTGAGATAAAAGGGGTCAGACAGCAGATAGACACCAGCAAAATATTTATGGTGAGTTGTACAGTTACAGTTCTGAATTTTTAAATAAAAATTGGTAAAATTAATAAAGTCACTACTTTCTAATTTTGTTCACCCTGCAAGCTGGAGTCCAGAGTGTTGCCCCTTTTACCCACTCTTTCTATGGCACTGCATTTAAGACAGGAGTTTCTTTTCAAATGTTTGCAGTTTTATGTTTTTCTAATATACAAATTAAACTGGTGTCTGCATTGCCTTTCTTCTACAGTTGCTGTTTGCAGAATATTACAGTGAAGAGTTACTTTTTGTATGGGTAAATGTCTGAGCCCTTATGTTTGTTACTAGCAGATCATGTGATCAGCCAATTTGTGTTTTATACATTCCTTTTGTATAATTTTACTCTGCTAAGCATGTTAAACAGTGCCCCACTGACTTGGGAGTTGTGAATTGTTAACCCGCGCAGGTCAGCAGTGATTTGTGGAAATACAAGTGTTTTTTAGACAAATCATAAATCCAAAATAGTTGAAAGAAAACTTTGGGACCCACCTCTTGGATTACAAACTACACTCCTGCCACTCTTGTCCTGTCTAAATCTTGCTATAACTGTATCCATCTATGACGACTCAGCACTGCCAACCAGTAATCAAGGAGCCTAAGTCCTCACCACTGGTAACAGTGGGGGATGTTCACTGAGAGGATAACAGGTACACACACACAGTATTTTCAAATGCAGTTCTCTGTATCAGGTGCAATTTCCCTTAAGAGCACACAGAGACCACAATCAGTCTGGGGCTGGTATCTCTGTCTTTCTCCAGGTCACCAATAAGACTCCCCACTGGCACAGCTATAGAGTTGAGATCTAAGCTGCGTGACTAAGCCAAGACCTGCAGCACCCTCACTGTCCAACCAGTGCTTCGTGTCCCTGCCCAAGTAGCTGAGACACACACTCTTTGAGGTTTGATTTACACACACACACATCTTGGAAAGGCTGGCACAGGTTTAATAGCTATGCCCCCTTCTGCCCAGACTATAAGGTAGTTATCACTGCCACCATTCACTCCTTATCAGCCGCTTTAGAGCCCTTAACAAAGGGTGTCCAATCTAACTGTATAATATTAATATTAATATAAATGGTAGTTTGACCAAGAGCAAGGCTGTTAGGAGTGGCCCATACAGTGTCAATAAATAAATAAGCATGTACACTCAAAACTTAAATATCTCTATACAAATCAGCCATGATGAAAGGTTTAAATATATTTAATAATTAATAATAAAAGAACAAGAAAATACTAAGTATATATTCACAGTGACATCAGAGTTCAAAACCACAGGAAATGTTTAAAATAACATTGCAGTACAGGCTCACACAAATAAAGAAAACAAAATCTAAACTAAGCTTCACTATGTTTGTGACTGCATCTAAGAGTTACTATTCTCTAATAACTTACTTAGAGCAAAGCAGATGATGTGGTGAATGGTTCTTGTTGTCAGGTCCATGACAAAATGCATAATGTTCTGTCTCACTGAGAGACTTCTCAAAATCATTTCTAAAATGTTACTGCTGGGCTAGCTTGCAGAATGACATAATTTCTGGCCATCTGACTTCTAGTTCCCAGGCAAAATCCCCATTGCTAGAAGCTGGGAGTATTTAGCATCTACCTGTAAAAATAGTCATACAAGGGCTTTTGCTCAGATCTTTGGCAGATGCTGGAAGTCATAAAATAATTGCATTCCTTCATGCTTTCAGAGTAGCAATTAGTTCACTCCAAAGACAATACAGAAATCTTCCTAGTACAGACTTTGTGTCTGTAGCTGCGTTGAAACATCTTTATAGCCTAGCCTATAAAGTAATTTAATTTCAGATATTTTTCTAAAGTTTGCTGGACTGAGGTTAACCTCCTGTATTCCAGTTTCCACTGTTAAAATATATACATTTAAAGAGTTACAACAGTGCATGTACATTTCTGTTCTCTTCCAGTAGGGCACACTGTGGATACACTTTAAGGACAAACACTTTACAAATACCCTTTCAACACAAACATCTACACAAAGCAGTTTGATATACACATGACATACAGTTCTAATACATTTGTAACACAAGCTTCTTGCATAAATTATTTTGACAGGCACAAATGACATATAATTATTTACAAAATTCCAGCTAGCTGTGCTGGCAGTACCTACTTTTGTCACACCATCTGCCCTCTATTTATTCAGTGTCCTTTTGGTCATCTTTCGTAATTTAAGCTGTTAGGCTTTCATCAGAAGACCCAGTAGTTTGGCCACACCTAGAAATTCTTACCAAACAATATGCTGTCTAGTAGTAATTCCCTACAAATTTTCTATTGTACCTGTCTGTTAACCTAATGGAAGTTCTTAGCATTGTCTTTGCTACTTAGTAAAACTGAAATGTAACTCTGTGGAATATAATGATATCTAACATATCTAGGATGCATCTGTCTTCTATTTTTTTCTTTGTATACTGTTTTTTTTATCTTGTATGCAATATATGACATTTGTGTTTTTTTTGTGTTATTTCTATATATGGTATCTTAATACTTGTTAACTGTGAAGGCATCTGGTGAAAAGGGGCCTGTCATAGCCCTGTTGGACTTTCCTGGTAAACAAATGCTAATAAATTATTTTAAATAGATCTTGGCATACTATAATAACAGATATGGAATCAGTAAGGGCCCACAACCTCCCAAAAATGTAATGATTGTACTACACATAGTCCCTTCAGCTGTCTGAGCACTTTTTTCCAGAAGAAAAAACATGCAGATGCCTTACAAGTAAGCCACATTTATTACGGTTCTCTGTGGTTCGCTTACTGTCAATGTCATATCCAGGAAAGGAAAGAGAAAGATTGGTCTGTAGCCCACACTACAGAAAAGAGTTTTTTTTTTGGGGGGGGGGTTAGAACAGTTTTCAAAACAGGTTGGGGAAGGTCAGAGCAGCAGATTAAAACTGTGAAGTAATGTTCTACCAATGAAGTCATTGCACAATTTTAGGAACCACGGAAGCAAGCCAGCTCTACCTGGACACTTTATTGTCAGGAGGATTATCCAGAATATTAAGAGCCTGATTCAGAGTTACTTAAAGTCAAAAAAAGAGAAGAGAAAGACCTAAATAAAAATAGGACAGCTAAACTGCCAGAGAAGAAGCATGAAGGAGGTTCATGATTTTACCCTCCAAATCTCAGGTAGAAGGGGTGCTCTAGGAGTGGAGAACTAGGAAAAGAATAAGGGATGATATAGAACAGTCCACAACCCTTGCTCCCTTTTTCAGAAAACCATTAGGAGTGGAAAGGGATTTGAATCATTTATTTCAGTAGAAAGTAGCTTTACCTAAATTCTTGGCTAAACAGTAATCATTCATGGAATTTATTAAAATCATAAACCGTTGACTGCTACAAAAAAGTAGTTTTCAGAAGTTATACCCCATAAACACTCATACCACTAGATCTCTAAATATATTAACTCTGAGGTCTTGCAACCTTAAGGGAAAGCAAAATCTGCCTTACCTCCACAGTTCCAGGATTCCCCTATTTTCATTGCTCAGTTTTCAGTTTAACACCGCATTTGAAAAAACTCTCTAGCATTACCCATTGCACCTAAAGTTGGTGGAACAAATTGCAAGATTCTCAGTGTTCCTCCTCTTAATAGCTTTTTTGGCTTCATTTCTGGGACTGTTACAAAAAAATCTTTATTTGGGGGAGGGAATTCTTGCAGGTGGCTCAGGCATCAGTTGTAGAATAAAGTGATGTTTGGATTTATAGGCAAATTGTTCTTGTAATAGGAGGAAATAACTTATTTTGAAAGATAACTCTAGTCAGAGTGCAAGATAGCAAAATTTGTTACTAGATTTTGAAAAGTAGCTGACAAGTTGCCAGGAGGTCAGAATACATGCATATATTAATTCTTTTATGCTCTAACTGGGTTAGCCTTAGTGGATCAAGCCTTTTTTCAAACCCGAAAAGCCCTCAGATTGCATGGCATATGTGTAGGTTTATGAACTGTACTGTACAATAAAAGTCATTATATGTAGATTTTTCTTTGAGCTAAAGTAGAGCATTATAGTTCATAGGTAGATAGGTAGATACTAGGCAGTCAGTTCAGTAGACTGCAGCTTACCCAGTGCAATTATCACTACTTGTTCCTCCATCCATAAGGGGAATGAGTTGAGATCAGACTCTGAATTTACAAAACCCTTTCTGTTCATCAAGGTTCTTTCTGAAGAGAGTTAGTTTGATGTAGTGAGGAAGTTTCTTTCAAGTACACAGACTTGCCTTCCTTCAGTGCCACTGTGACCTTCTTAAAAAAATGCACCTGATTAAGTATGCAGGATCGACCTTTCACAAAACAATGTTTCTTTGGGCCAAATTTTTGCAAGTAACTAAAATCCTTATTAATGAGTTCTGTGATTATATGTTCCATTATTTTCCATATGATACTGGTAAGGCTAATTAGACTGTAGTTGCCAGAGTCAGTGGTAGGGCTACCTTTGTGGAGTTGTATCACAGTAGTTGTTCTCCATGATGTGGTTATGTAACCTGTGAAGAGGCTAAGAATGAATAGGTCTGGGCTGAGTAATGAGGCAGAGTTTCATACTATCAAGGAACAGCCTAGTATGCTGCCTGAAACTGTAGAGCCAGTGTTCTTAGTTTTAAAGAGCCCATCTAGGATTTGTTCAGAAGTAATTATGTCGTGGGGTGTACCACGTAGGTGGTGTGAAGGAGAAAATAAGGAGTTGGAGAAGTATGAACTAAACATTGCCACTAGTCTATTTACTGTTTCCTGAGTGTCGGAGTGGGTTGTCCCCTTGGATAAAAGTTCAGTGTAGTGTTGAGTATTGTATCTAGGATTCCTGATATAGTTAAAAAGCTTTGTGGTTACCCTTGAATGACAATGAAATGTTACATTTGTATCGTGCTTTGCAAGGTTTGATCTTTTGCCTTAGTTCTATAGTTACCCTTTTGAAGTCAGTAATAGTGAGAGATATCAGTTTAGTCTTCAAGGCCATTTTTTCTTTTTGTGGGGTTTATTGACACTGGAGTCACATCATAGGATTTTGTTTTTAAACTTAGCATTGTGTGTGTGTGAGACACGTGTGGACATTTGCCTAGATTCAGGAATTCAGGTAGGAATAGAAACCAGTTGTTTAAATAGATAGGTAGCAGTGGGGTCCTCTTGGGGTGGAGGGCAGTAGATATCCTTTGTCCACCGGGTAGCAGTAGGGAGCTAATCTTGGATAAGTCTTTAAGACAACACAATTTGGTTACTTCCAAGGGCTGCATCTATGGATAATGTTACAGCTTGGCAGTCTGATTTGACCAAGGGTAACTAACAGCAAGTGTGGGTTGCACTGGAGCTATAATTGTAAGAACCAAATGAAGTATATTTAATCCTCTGATAGTGGAAGGTACTGTCTGCTCAACTATGTTTTGCATTGATGAATTTCAGGACACACAGTGCATAATTATAGTTTGTAGTATGTTTTCCAATTTATAGCTGGGTAATTAAAATCTCACAGAATGGGTATTTCAGGTTGAGAGTCAGGGTCTGTAATTTAGCAAGTGAGTTTCTTAGTCTGTTGGGTCATGGCAAGGGCTCTGTAACAGGAAAGGATGTGACAGGTTGATCAGCGGATAGATACCAGGGTAATTAGGAGTTCTAGGTCATTAACCTGCTTAGCTATTTACAAGGTGATGGGGTTGCAAATCAGATATACCCCCATATTGGTAGTGCAGCCACTTTTAGTTGATGATTTGTGTGAATGATGGGTATTAAACCCAGGTATAGAGGAAATATTAGTACTGGACTGGAACTTTGGTTCTGTATGAATGTAGAGATTTTCTAGGTTCATTCAGACTTCAAAGCTAGACAAATTTTTGCTTAGGTTTGTAGTTTTGAGCAGTTCCATATTAATATTGGCTTGTCTAGAGTTTCTTTGGTTGATAGGGCTAGAAATCTGACTCTGTTTACAAAAAAAAACCCCAAAAAACACCATTGGAGTAGAGAATGTCTTGGCCAAAATGCAAATGCCCTGACAAAGAGATGTGTAAAAAATCCCCGGTGAAGCCAATAGGTCTGTCTGCCATATCTATTCAAGCATTAGAACTAGAATGACACCATTTTTGAAGATAATTATTTTATGCTTTTACTGTGGCATTATTGTGGAGATGGTAGGATGCTGTTCTAAACTAGGTGCTTTCCAGCCTCAGAAACATGTAAAGAAAGTTGAGCTGTGTCCCTTTTCATAACTCCCAAGCTGGAGTATTCAAGTTTGTCTACTCACACCCATGCTGCGACCAGGTCATAAATGTGTCTGAGGTCAATGAAAATAACAGCCTTGGTGACACTGCAGATTCTAGCACCTGAGAGGCAACTGATGAGTGCAGTGGGTTTGTGCAGCCTGGTGAGCAGTGTGTCCATGTATCCAACTCCTGACCAAATATTTTAATGAGCATCACCGTGTATATTGGTATACACTGACTGCCACAGGGGCTGCTGCTTACTGCTTTAATGACCCTTGCTTGTGGTGGAACCAGCAGTGTACTTGGTGAATGAGGTATAATCGTATGTTCAGCTGAGGTTTAAGCACAGAAGTGCATTGCATGAAAAGGTTGGGAGGATTAGGGTACGATTTTCTTAACACTCCAGCATTGGTGGGTTTGATGTTTGTGATAGGATGTAGTGATGTGCGTGTGTGGTGAGCACTACAGCCTAGGTGCATGAGTGATATATAAATATATATCTACATCTCTCACATGTAGATTCTATCTGGTAACAATAAGCAGTTGTTAGAGAACATGAGGCAGTACCTACACTGCCAAAATGTGCCTATTGCTTGAAGGCTGGCAACGGAGGGGGTATAGGCAGAATGTGGCTCAGTGAATCCATATAATTAGATTGTAGGTAATATGTTGGCTACAACACAGTAATAGGAGCTTCCATACTTAGCTGATGGTCTAAATGAAGAGCGATCATTTAGGTATAACGAGGAAAAGTAGGATACAGTTCTAGCAGCTTCAGTATTTATCCAACAGTGCACAATATTGCAATGATGGCTTGTGTGTAGTGCTGAAACACTGCACAGTATTAACAAGACACACTGTACACCAATTAACATGCAAAATGTCTACAAAAACAAGGAAAATGTGCTTCAAATCCTGCATTTTTTAACATTTTTCACACATCATTTTTTTACATTTTTTCTGATGGAGTCTTATGATATATGTGACAAAAGTAATACTAAATTTTCACAGTATAAGCAAATATGCAGCCACATTTAATGGTTTCAGTACAATGTAGAAGTATATTAAAACAGAATATATAAACTTTTTCCAAGTTCTCAGTACAGTATGTTGTGAAATGAAACAAGGATTGGTATAGGTGTCACAATGTTTAGCAAGTACTTTACTGTGGAGATGAGTGAGATAACAGCCACAGGTACCACAAAACTATCAAAGCAGTATAACTGTGTAGCAGGAGCTCACTGGCTAATATGTAGCCTAGGTTGCAGCATGCAACAACTCAGCACAAATAAACACAGTATATAACAAGTGAAAAAAACAAAGTAGCCAATTGAACAAGCAGTGCTAGCAAACCAGTAAAAAGTTCATATTGGGACTACTACTCGTTTATGGGTGTAACACAAGAAATACATGTATCTGTATTTTCAGAAAGCCTGGATCTAAGTATAAAGGTAAAAGCTTTGTCTTTTCATGTCTTATAAGAGAAATAAAGCACTGTAACACAGTTACTTTGATGAAAAGGAATTGTGTGAACACTATGAATATTTGAGGGATTGCTGTTGATAACCAAATCCTGAATGAACTAGTTTGTGTGACAAAATTTGACATAGTAAAGTCTGAGTAAGACAAAGGTCAAGCAAGATATCTAACCTGGAAGGAACAAAAAACTGACATTAAAGTCTTCCAAGGAGAAGCACATACTCATCTTGTGTAAAGTATGAGGACATATTCCTTAAGAAGAATCACACTTAGTTGGAGGAGGAAGACGGACAACAAAAATAATAGTTTTAATCATACCCCCGATTCTAAGTTTATCAACTAGCCAACTAGACCCACAGTTATTAGTAAGTGAATATGTAGCCAAAAGAAGGCAAGACATATGTTTCTTTAAAGAGAAAGGAAGATCCCAACTTGGTGGTTAAATATGGGATGTCAGCATTTTCCCAAGATTCATTTATGGCTAGCACATATAAATGTTAAGGTCTTTTATTCTCCCTTTCTGTGGTTTTTTGATGCAATCTAAGCACCATTTTAAGTGCCCTGCACTGTTCCTTTGTCCTTAGGCAGTTTAACCTTCTAGAAGCACACCAACAGTTCCAGAAGGATCATAAGCATTACATGTAGAGAAATAATTATGTGCTTAGGCATTCTAATGGTAATGTCTTTTCTATAACTAAGGATATTCTCAGCCATCCTTAGTGCCTTGGCCATCATTTGGCCTGTTTCTAAACTTTTGTGAAGGTGATAATACCTCAGTCATGATGGTATACTCTCCCTGACATTTTAGTATTCTTGTATTACATTTAAGCTCCTGAATTCTTGACTGTTTCTTATACCTTGCAAGTCTATTTTCTTCTGTTCAGTACCATCCTTTGTGCCAACCTTATTGAACTTTTCTTGGTCACCACCCTATGCTGATTATTTACTGTAAGGTGTATTTATTCTTGCAAACATCTTTTCTTTCAGTTTTAAAGATCACTAAGGAGAAATGTTCTCACTTCTAAACTTCAGCAAACACAATATTTAAATCTTGAGAAAATCAGACAAAAGCCAGAATTAATACATAAAACAAACTTTTCAGTAAAAACTACAAGAAAAACTCAGCCAAGCTGCAGTTTCATTTTGTGTTACATTAAACCTCCTGTAATGGTGACACATGGGATATATGCAATTATACAATGACCCCCGATTAATATTCCAAAACGTGCACGCTGATTGATCAGCGTGCCTGTTGTAAATCAGACTTATACTAATGGAAAAAGGTCCGGTCGCCCGGACTTTTTCCATTAGTATAAGTCTTTTTTTTTGTGTGTGTATTAGACAGCAACGAGAATGGAAGAGCTCTGTTGCTGTAATCTCGCTATGTTAAATGGGTTTAACATAGCGAGATATCTTAAAAAAAAAAGTAACGGAGATCTTCCTTTCTCTGTTGCTTTTTTTAAAGCTGTCTCGTTATGTTAAACAAGTTTAACATAACGAGACAGCTTTAAAAAAGCAACGGAGAAAGGAAGATCTCCATTGCTTTTTTTAAAGCTATCTCGCTATGTTAAACTCTTTTAACATAGCGAGACACCTTTTAAAAAGCAATGGAGATCTTTCTTTCTTCGTTGCTTCCACACACAGCTCTGATGTAATGCGTAAGCATACGAATGCGCAGTACATCAGAACTGTCACAGAATACCGGGCAGCTGTGGAAGGGCAGCACGGAGGCATTATACAATGCCATTATTTAAGAAAAGTAAGTATTTTTTTTCTTAAATAATGTCATTGTAAAAAAGCAATAACCCATGCCTGGGTGTGGGTAATGCTGGATTTACGGTTGGTGTGGTTTGGTCACGAGGGCAAACCGTGCATAAATCCAACATTTCCACACCCAGGCATGGGTTATTGCTTAAATGACCCATTAAGGAAATAAGTGTTTCAGCTACATAGCTTCTAAATGTCCATGGCTGTTTTTCTTTTAAAGTCTTTGTGGGTACATTCAGGCCAGTGAAGCCAGAGTTTTTTGTGCAGTTTTTCCTGAATAGTTTTTATGAGTGACCTTTTTACCCTTTGGTTTGGATATAAAACAAACTTAAGAGGTAGTGCAAAAAAAAAGAAAAAATATATTAAGAATGAATATTTTAATGTGGATGGTCTGCTCTGGTCTAGGAAAGAAATCAAGTTAGACATCTCTTGATGAAAGCAGATACACCACATTTCCCTTGCCTGTTAACTGTAAGCTTTCAAAAATGGGGAAAAGTATTTTTCATTTCTGTCACTGACATCCAGCTTAAGCTCCTGGGGTCATTTATTGCATTCTTTTGACAGCAGGCTATATTAGTGGATAACATCAGGAGAGGAAAACACCTAGAACTGTCATTCTTCAGTGACACTTTAGTCTGTGGAATAGTTATTCTCAGTTCTTCTTTTATTATATACCACTGTTGTATAAATATCATTCTGTAAAGTGTATATATATTCACTTGTCCGGCAGCAAGCTGCCACCCTGCAATCTGCCTACCTCCAGCTACCCCAGGTATTTCTAAGTGCTCATCATTGGACTGAATGGTTATTTTCTGCCCACCTTCACCAGAAAAGGCATCTAAGCATCTGGAAAAATGAATTATTGGCCAGATCTTCTGCACCTAGGTAGTTAGTTAAATCCATGCCACTTGCAGTGCTATCAAATGACCTACCCCTGAACGATGTGGTCAGTTAAAAAGGGTGAAGTATTACAATGCAAGAAAACTCAGAGAAAAGGAAGTCATGAAAGAACAGGTGTAGGGTGAGACAGCAAAGAAAGATGGATTGAGAAGGTCGGTCAAGGTGACACACTAAGAAAGTGTATTAGTGGTAACCATTTGCTTCATGTTTCTGAGATAGGCTCTAACTTTGATCAGCACCAGATGATAGTTATAATCTTTTGCATCAGGCAGTGTCCCAGTCCTTACTATAGTTATCATTTTCTAAGACATACTGCTGCCTAATGCCATCACATTGGTTTAACATTCCTAGGTTATATGTCAACATATTCTGCTCCGTATGTAAGAAGTGGTAGACAAGGGGGAGGAGGGGGCAAGTCCAACACTGGCTGGTTATTTTCTCTCTCTAATCTGTTGTTACATCATTGTTGCTGATGCTGTATATGATTGCCTGTGTGACTATGATCCTGTCTTTAGCATCTGTTTTAAAATGTATTGATGTTACCTCATTGCTTCATCAGTTTCACTACATAGATCCATCCCCTTCACAGTAGCATCCTACCACAAATTTACCCCCCTTCCCTTCCATGGATAATACACTCTCCCTGTGATGGATAATGCCCTGAACTACTTACGTTCCTTGATTATCTCTGCAGTCTGCTAATACCTCTCAACTGTCCAGATTTTCACAGAACGTCCAGATTTTTCCTCCTATTTTTGGACTGTTCCACATAAAACTTGTGGTTTTTGGCAAATCAGTGAGGACTGAAGTTACTAAAGGCATAATCTTAAGGGTTATGATAACAAAACTATCCATATTAAAGGGCATCTTACATGTGCTACTATAGGTTTGGTATATATAGCTAACTGCATATCTTGAGGCATTTGGTAAGACTGACAGAAGTCTGAGGAAGCATATTTATGAGCATGTTTATGATACAGAGAAAAAGTATCCTAATATTGCCTTAAGTAAGGATGCACAAGAATTCAGTAGTTTTACTAAATTTGCATCCACTGTTATGGAGGGTATAGCTATTAATCATGCAGGAGGGCACTGGGAAAAAATAATATAGGGAGCTCATCTGGCAGTTAATATCAAACACTGGTGTAATGTTCCAGGACTGAATGAGCATATCTCTATAAATAGCTTCCTAAAGTTAAGGGCTGTGAAATTATTAATGTGTTTTATGCTTCTAAGAAAATATTTCTATATATAAGTTAACGTATTTGTATTAATTATTATTTTTATTAAAAGTTTTTATATGCATTTTATATGAATTTGATTATGTCAGATGATTGTATATTGTTTTTAGTCATGTGATTCTTGTAGTAATTTATTTAATTTGTGACTGACTGCAATTTGTTCCAACGAAGTTTGTATATTGTCTAGATGAAAGTACTTAATAGTGTCTGTGGTTGTACCAAGTCATCCTGCAATATATTTGTTTTTGTTTTAGTGTCACTGTTCAAAATTCTCTTCTAACAGTCTTCCCAAATATCATACATCTCCTTCATTTACCTCATATTCACACGATTCAAACATAATGATCTACCTCAATACCCCTCTATTTCTTATTTCTCCATAAACTCAATGTCTCCCAAGACCTCCATCAGTTTTGAGCTTAATTTCCTTTTCCAGACATTATGTGTGCTGCTCTTGGTGAGAAAAAAATCCACATTTCTGCTCCAACCCAATTATCTCCCTGTAATACAACTGTAAAATAGTTGATCTATTTTTAATATTCTTCCATTTGCCGTGCAGCCTTTAAACTTTCACTATGTATGATATCTCTTAGTACTTTACAACTTCTTTCCTCCATTTTGCAAACTTTATTTTTTTCAAAAGAATGCTTAAAAATCATAAACACATGTAAAAATCCCATTTATTAACACATATTTTCAAATGTTTTAACACCAGATTTCAAAATGTATCTGTTATGGGAGCAAATACAGGAATTAATGTTACTAACACATTTTTATGCAAACATATCTGACACTAATGCCCCAGCCAGCACAACTACTACTGTATAATTTTTAAGCTCTAAATTTACTTTTTCATATTAATACAATCATCCCTGAATGTTCTTCTTCCCAAGGACCAGAACACTTTCCCACCCCATATGTCAGTAAATTTTTGCTTTTTAATTAAATACACATTGGCCCTGAGGCCCTTACAAGCCTAGCCAAGAATTTAGCCCATGTTCAGAGAAATCGGCACCCAATGCCCCTGTCCAGCAGGGACACAGGTGGAATCCCAGGGGTGTATTTTCTGTTCCCCATCAGTTATCCTGGTTGCACTTTAAAAGGGTTAATGAGGTACTCTGCTTGACATGGAGAAGGCTGTTCCACAGAAGGGGGAGTTTCTGAGACACAAATATGTCCTGCCAACAAGTCCTATTGATGTCACAAGCTAGATTAAGGTTGTGTGTGCAGGTTACTTGAGTAGAGCTTAACTTGTGGCTATGCAGCATTCCCATCAAGGTGAAGTCTGAGATTGCTTTGTATGCCAGACAGAGGTCACCACTGAGGAGTCTGTATGAGACTGAGTAGAGGGACGGAGCCTTTAGCCTATCTGTGTAGGGTAGATGTTTGAGGCCCTGGATTCTCCTCATGAGGAACCTCTGTGGTCTCTCCAGCTGCTGCATGTGCTTTGTGAGGTACATGCCAAAAGGGGCATTGCACGCAATAATGGGTCTTATAAGGGAAGAATATAGGGACGTCATGACCACCTTGTCCTTGGATGAGATACCCTTAGTAATGAGGTGTGCCATGTAGAAAGCTTTCTGTACAATGGAGGCAATAGGGTGGTAAAAAGTCAGTTTGCTATCAACCTGGGTGCCCAAGTCCCTCACAACTGATTGCATGCTTAGGACCTTGTTGTTTATGTGGTAATTTGTGGGGACGTCACTCTCCCCATAGGGGATGATGAGGCATTTTTTGGCATTCAGCTTGAGGCCATGTTTCTGGCACCAGTCATTTGTTTGGGTGAGCCCTCTTTGAGGATATCCACATCACTAGGGGAATTGATGACAGTGCCCAGCTTCCAGTCATCTGCAGACTTGGTCAGCCATAGCCCACTGGTTTTGGCCTGCACCTCAGAAAAGTATATCCCAAACAGCAGGGGCCCCCAAGACCAATTCCTGGTGTACACTGCTCATTACAGGTCTATTGCTTGAGGTGGCTTCCCCCTATTTTGAATAGGTGGGTTCTATCAGTGAGCCAGTTTGCTACCCATCTGGTAACATATGGATTGATGCCTAGTTGAGAGAATTTATCTATTATACCCAAATGGGGAATAGTATTTGGCCAGGTCAAGGTAGGTGGCATGCATCATCTTCCCTTCGTCCATGGCTTTGGTGACTGTCTCAAAGAAGTTGACCAAATTTAACAGGCATGAACTCTCCTTGTGGAAACTAAACTGTGTGGGATTGAGTGTTTGGAGGTTGCCAATTTCCTTGTTAATGAGGTCCATGATAATCCGGTCCATGGCCTTGAAGATCAGGCTGGTTAGGCTGATGGGTCTATAATTTCCTGGATCGGTGGATGCTCCACCTTTGTGAAAATGGATGACAGTGGCTGTACTCCACTCAACTGGGATGAAATCGGTACTCAGGCTTTGGTTGAATAGGGTGCCTAATGGTGCTGCAAGTTCCTGCCTGAGTTCATGTAGGATGTAGCCTGGGATATTTTTGGGTCCCATGAAGGCTGTATTTTTTGCCTTAGAGAGAGCATTGATGACTTGCTCTCTAGAGATAAGGGGAGGGGACAAGTGCTGGGGATGTTCTGATTTACTTATGGGGAACAGAGGGGTGAAATTTTCACTGAACCTGTCTGCCAGCAGGTTGGCTATATCTACAGCGTTTGTGCATGTGGAGCCCTTGACCACCAGTTCTGAGCAGATCTGGGTGCTTCCTTTGAGATTGCGGACATATGTGAAGAAGGCCTTATGATTGTCTTTAGTAGATGTGGCCAATTTAGACTTGAAGTTTGCTTTGGAGGATTGCACTAGTGCTCTTATTTGCTTGTTCAGGCTAAGGAGAGATTGCTTCCAAATGAGCACCTGGTCTTTCTTGGTCCTGGACAGCAATGTTTTTCTTTTTTTATAGAGTTTATTTATTGCAGATGTCCACCAGACAGATTTACTCTTCATTGAGGAGGAGGATTTTGTCCTGTCAGGTATTCCAGATTCCATTGTAGTTTGGTGTAGGTTTGGACATATGTGCCAGTTCCTATAGAGGGGGAGGAGGCTGTGAAGCTATTTATACCTTCCCTCAGGAGGTTGTAATAGTTTTGGAAAAGTTTTTTTTTATTACCCTAGCTGGGGGGGAGGGGGGCAGAGACCGTTTTGTGGTTGGATCTTACCAGGGAGGATGACACTGTAGGGATGCTGCAGTGGTTACTCATGTTGGTTAATAACAATTCCAACATATTGTCATCTCTTCTGGTAGTGTTGATCAGCTGGTCCAAGGCATTTGCACTGACAAAATCAAGGAATCTCTTGGCATTTGTGTTTTGGCATGAGTAGTTCTTCCAATCTATGGTTGGATAGTTAAAGTCACCCATGATCAGGGTAAAGGGTTGAATCTTGATAGATTTGAAGATGTCTGATATGTGGAGTGGGCATCTTGAGTCAGAGTTGGAGGCCTGTAAGTAGCTATGATTTGAATTGGGGTCTTGTCAATTGTTAACTGCACCTGGAGTGTTTACTGTGCATCATACTGTTTGACCAGCCTTGAGGTGTGTATGTCTTTTATATATACATTGCAACTCTACCTCATTTTCATTTGCTGCCCATGGTTTGGGGTCTGAATGTATGATAGGATGAGTAACAGGGTATGGCTGGGGTGCTCTCCGCAGCTTTGAACCAGGTTTCTGTGACTGCACAAATGTCAGCAACTTCCACTGTTAAGAATGCTTGCAATGAGTGGAGTTTCATGTTTAGGGTGCTAGCATTTAACAGCATGACCTTTAATTTGCGTTTTGATGAAATTTTCATGTTGGTAGTTTTGACCTCATGGCATTGCCTAAAAAAGGCACTATGGGGGAGGCAAGAGGTTTTGCCAGGAGCCGGAAGCCCAAGGGAGACAGATGCAGGCCATCTCTGGCAAAGCATTGTAGTCTGTCAATCATGTCTTTCCAGGCAGATACAAATAAAGCAGATATAAATATTTTCTCAGAGCAGCACTGTAAATCTTTCAGTGGTTTCAGTTACTATTTAATAGAACAAACATCCATTCAGTACTCAGTTTCTATATTTCAGATTTAGCAGCTTAATTTTTTTCTACAGCTTGCAATCCTTTTTCTAATTTTCTTCTATCTTTTCGAAAAATGTCTCCTCTTCACTTATTTCTTCAAACTCTGTAAACGGAATAAGAATTGTTAATATGACAAGATAATTCATTTTATCGTGACATCTTTGTGTTTGTTACGACATATTAATTTTCATCTCTTCATAAAAAAGACTTGAATTGTACTTTTTAGTTCTGTAAAAATCTTGCTTAAAATGCTGATTTCAAATACATTCTCATTTTCTGCGTCATACACAGAAATGTACCTACTTTGTTGTATATGTATGTACAGTGCTGAATAAGACTGCATAGCCTTCACCTACCTTACAGGATGATATGCTTCGGCTTATTACTTTTTTCATTATGTTTCATTTGTAAAAATAAAACGCATGTTTCTTGAACAACATTTTGTATTTATTTTGTAATACTTTGAGGTATTTGCTTTCTTCATGCAGGATTTTCCATTGTGTGAAAAGCATCACCTATCTACTTACCTTAATCTAATTCAGGACTTTCTGCCTCCATTTTTGAATCATTATCAGATATAGAAGGTAATCTTTACTCAACAGTATGGCTGGGCTTCAGAGAAAACAACAGTGGCTGTATACAGTGTCTAAACTGTAGAAAACATGATTCAGAGACCACTTTAGCTACAATGAGAAAGACCTCTTTATTAGCTAATTTGCACATCTCTAAATCCTTGTTTATTACTGCCTACACTAGCAAGCAGTTTCTGGTGGTAACTTCCTTTGGCAGACCGTGCAGCAGGTTGGCAGAGGTGCCCCCAGACACAGATACCAACACATTTAGAGATGTATATGCACACACTTTCACTCACTTTCCTGCACTCACGCAGACATCTGCTGAGTATCCCCAACTGCCACAGTCACATCGGTGGGACTCCCTTACTCACTCACACATTCACCCGCATGCATGCTTTGAGATAACACATCCACACTTTTGATCACCTACCTAGCCTACTGTGACCACCCAGGCAGACACACAATCACACAAATACATAACTCCATTCATACCCCTCCAGGCACCCATACCCCCTCCCCCGCCACATACACATATGCCACCTTCATATTAAAATGGAGGATGAGACATTAGCCTGTGTTGCAGAGAGAGAGAGAGAGAGAGGAAGGGAAAAACTTGAAAGACAGTGAGACTGATTTAGGGATGTCTGCCTATTAGGGAGAGGGACTTTTTTTACTTGGTGGTAAGTGACCATGACCAGATTGTTTTGTGATAGACAGGAAGGACTATAAAGTATAAACTGTTATTTTCTTATGGAAGACTTTAAAATGAACATACTTTGATGCAGATTTAGATTTATGCTTGCTTTTCTTTTCAGAACGAACACCTCGCTGTAAATAAACCATACATAAATGTAAAGCAGGGTCTCCGGGGTGTTGACTGTATTACAAGTGTTATTCACTACCTTTTCCTTTAGAGTGTTCCATCCAGTCTTCTGGGGGAAGGGGAATTCTTCTAATGTTGGAAAACAATCATTTGAGTCAGTAGACCCATTATAAATTGTATATCATTTCCATTTCCAAATTGCTTTCCCAGTAGTAAGTCTGCAATATAGGATGTTCTTACGCTGCTCAGATTTCTTGAGCTTTGTGGTTTTAGGGAGTCATTGCTTACATGCTTGCTTGCTTAGTCACTCTGTATAACAACAATTTGTTTTTGTTTGAAGTATATTACTTTGTTCCCTTCAATATAGCTGCTTCATGGTGAAAAAGTGATTCGCTAAAATACAAAATGTCTTGTTCTTTCATTACAGTGCACTGACCTTGTATTGATTATATTAAAAGTAAGGGGTGGGACAGGCAAAGTCACATCCGTATGGGGGTGCATTGTGTCTTGTTCCCTCTCAAAAACATTTACTTATCCATGCTGTTTTATAGTCTTGAGCTGTAAGAGTCATACTGCTGCAGTTTAGCGCTGAGCTTTGCGGTTACAAGGAGAAGAAATGGATCTTATCATATAAGCTTTTGTAGTGAAGGAGTCTCTCTCTGAAAGCATCTGACTGCATGAGACATATTTGATTCTTTATAGCATCCTAAAAAGAGCATGTTCATCATTAGTTTCACGTCTGTAACATATATGCAACTTGTTTTTGAACATTTTGCTGCAGGTTCCGTCAAAGGTCAGAAACTGATTGATATTGGAACAGGCCCTTGCCTTCACCAGCTTCTGGTGGCCTGTGAATGGTTTGAGGAAATTATCGTCACTGATTATACTGACAGTAACCGTCTTGAAATTGAAAAATGGATAAGAAATGACCCAGATTGCTTTGACTGGAGTGCAATTGGAAAATTTATTTGTGAAATTGAAGGAAACAGGTATCTTAATATCTTCCAGTTTTGTTATACTAACAATATTTGATTAATAGACTGATACATTGAATAAGGAACTTGCCTGATTTGTGCTGTCATGTTTTCATTCGTGCCTGGATTTCAAAATTTGATAACTTTGTTATAGATTATAGTAAGACAACCTCTTCTATTACACATACAAATGAGGGTAGCTGCTTAGAAACAATCCATCCATCCAGACTGACAAGTCTTGCCCAACTTCTAGAGTGAATCTAAGAACAGACACCCCTATCCATGTTATTTTCTAAGCAAGGGACACACACTATACTCCTACCAACAGACAGAATTTAGAGTTGCCAGTCCACTGACTGCTTTGGAAGTGGGAGGAAATAGGAATACCACCCCCCAAAAAAAGAAAAGAAAACACCCAGGAGGCCATGCAAAATGGTTGAATATTTTTTTCTAATTTCTTAAGAAGTACACTAAATCAAATTCAGTTCCTCATACATGTTTTAACTGTTAGTGAGTCACAGAATGAACACATTCATTTCAGAAGTGCAACAAATTACTGAGGCATTGCAGTCAGGGAAAGCAGTTCACATTGTGTACCTGGAGTTTGCCAAAGCCTTTAATATCATTCCGCATTTTGCCATTCTTGATAAGCTAATCAAACTAAATGTAAAGCTGTATGTTTCTCACTGGATAGCAAACTGGTTTACTGATAAACCAGGTATGCACTCATCCAAATATCCTGTTGGTGTACCCAGGGTACTGTACTGGGACCACTCCTCATTTGTATCTATATCTCAGGCATCAATGCCAGTATCAAGGGCCTATGGGTAATGATTGCAAACTGGGAGTTGTCATAAACACCACAACTGACCACCGGATTCTCTAGTGGGAACTAATGCACACTAACAAGTGATGTTTAGACAATGGCCTCAAATTAAATGCCAAGAAATGCACCATTGTGTCCTTTGGCAAGCACATAAGTAACACTCCCAACTCAGTCATTATGGACTTGGGCATTTTCATTGATAATGAACTATCTTTTGACTAACATGATACCACTGTTATTAGGAGATCCTTTTATACAGATTAATACCATGAGTAGATCTTCTAGATGTAAGGAAGTCATCATCTCTCAGTATTCCTCCCTTATCAGGCCATTTATTGAGTATAATTTCCCCTTTGGTATATACTTATGTAAGCATATGACCCAGCTTGACAGACTGCAATGTTTCTTTGCTAAGACAATCATGGGCATGTTCATTTTGAGCTACCCGGAGTGCCTTAAAGCACTCTCACTCATTTCTGTGCCCTATAAACTTTTGAGAGGGGACCTCTGCCTAGTCTATAAAGTCTCAGAGGATCTAGTCACAGGCTCTGATTTGTACTAGGTTGGGTGTTGCTCTGTGTATAGACTTCAGATTGTTTGTTTTAGACAAGTAACATCACCAGTAAAAGTATTCTAAACCTGTAGGGACAACAGCCCCTTAAGTCTACAATAGTTACTACCTGGAATGATGGATGTGCACTTTCCAACCATCTGTGTAGCCAGCCTCGTTGAAATGGGCATCCTGAGACAATGCATCAGTTGTCTCATGTTTACTCGCAACCATCTACTATTTAAAACAGCAGGCACATTGTGTGAGAGATGCAGTAGTGTTATTGAATGCAAAGCTTTTTCACAAAGGCTCAACAGATAACAAGCAAATCATCAGTACCACACGAGACAACACTTAACAAAGCACCCACAACTTAGACCAGACACATAGTCCTACATATACTGACGTTCTTAAAAGTAATGTACCCAAACCACAACGGCCTCTGAAATGTAACCTAAGAAACAAGTACTTTCGGCAAACTTACAAGCACGCATCACAGGTAGCACCGACCATGAAACATACACCTCAGAGTCACACTGAGTTGGTTTAAAAGCCCATAAGTTAAACTTTCACACAATCCAATATCTTAGTCAAGGGTGACTCCTTAGTGAGATACACTGATGTACTACTCACCAGGCTGTGCATAGAGAGGGTCACAGTCAACTGCCTATCAGGTTCCATGCTTCACCACATCATGCAAGCACTCATGTCCTTGCACCACAAGAACACATATGACACAGTCAGAGTACACATGGGTGTGCATGACTTGAAACATACCTTCCTGGAGTATATGAAGACAGCTCAAAAAACACGTGCCAAAGGCTGCTATGAACCTAGCCTTGAGCAGCATTCTGCCATCACCAAGAAGGATGGTGCAATATAAACAAAAGATTGATTTCAGCAATTGTCTTAGCTTCTGGTATCATTCAGAGTAGATACAAGGGGAGATAAAATCATGGACATGATTTATACCAATATGAAGCAGCTTTACTCCCCAGCAATTGTAACCTCCTTACTGGTCATATCAGAGCACAAGTCAATTACATTCATCATTAAGAATAAAACCTGAAGCATCTTCAAATACCTTTTATTCAGAGGTAATGCAAAGGATACACCACGACACAAAGCACAAAATAAGTGTTCCAACTATGAAAACCACACTGTAGCCAAAAAAGACAGGTTTATTCGATTCTCTAGCACCTCGGCTATGTTGGAAAAGTGTTATGTGATGAATTTAATTCAAAATGCCCTTTTTTTTAAGATGAATGATGCAATTATAATTGCTTAATTATTTAATTAGTGTGATTTAGAACTGTCGGATGTATATATAGGTGAATGTATTATGTGTATGGTTGTACTTCTTGAAGGCTGTTTCATAGCTGAGGCGCTAGAGAATCGAATAAACCTGTTTTTTTTTGCTACAGTGTGGTTATGTAAAGGATAACCTGGACCAAAACAAGAATAAAATTTCATCCTTGAATACAGGCACTAAGCGCTTTCACCCTTTTGTCCTAGGGCATCATCAGAGTACAAAAAATGAGCAGATCATCATCCCTTAAATACTGAAAACTTAATTACTTAATTGATTAATTATCTAATTAAAACTTTTTTCTCCACAATAAGTGAACACAGAGAGGGAAAAACCAGCCTGAACTTAAAACAATATATCCTAGTACAAAACTCCCTTAATAATATACATGCGAATAATACCACAATTAATGAGAGTAAAAACTTATAAATACAATTCAAAATAAAAAATAAAAATCAAAATATGAATAAGAATGAAGTTGTGAAAAATTGTGAAAATTAAGATAGCAGGTGAATTTTATTGTACCTATAAAACAACCACTGTTCCATAGAACAAAATGTATTAGTGTCAAGCCTTATAAATGTATGTAAATATTAAAATATTAAAATATACAATCAGTTATAACTAGACTAAAACTGTTGATTAAATATTGTAAAATGAATGTCATGAATTTGAATTAAATATAAGTATATATATATATATATATATATATATATATATATATATATATATATATATATAATAAATATTTTAAACATATATGTAAATATAATAAATATAAATATGTAGTGAATAAATAGACATAAATATTAATAGTTTAATGTATAAAATATATTAAATATATTAAATATATATTAAATATATCAAAATTAAATACAAATAACAATTAAATAACCTTAAAATTTATAGTATATGTGAAAATATTGTTAAAACTATGATGTATAAAATTTGTACAAATGTTATTGCATGTATTAAGAATATGTTCTAACAATTATAACTGAAAAAACTATATTGGCAAAAAACGAAGGTTGTATTTTATATTTTGTGTTCTTAACCCTAAATAAATTGTGATTTGAGCTTGAGAATACTGGCAATAGATATTTGATCATTAATGCCAGGCCATTTACTGGCATTTAACCTGAGTTGCCAAAGACATTCTTTTGCTTCTAATAAGGTTTTAGTATCACCACCTTTGTGTGTGTTGTTGTGAGGTATTCTATCAATCACAAAAAATATATTTTTTTGAAATTAACACAACTAGTACTGTGATTGTATAAAGCACTAGTCTGTCTTTGATTCCTGATATCACTCAAATGTTCAATAATTCTTATTTTCAATTTCCTATTCATTTTGCCTATATAGTATGCTTGACACGCTGTACATGAAGCTGCATATACTACCATGACCGTGTTGCAATCACAAACTCCAGGACATCTAATGGTCTTCTCATAATTGTAGATTGAAAGGTAGGGTCCATTATTAATAAATCTACATATACGACAAGCACCACATCTATTCATCTTAGATTTCCTTATCAAATCATTGTTAACACATTTTTCAAACATGTTTTTTAAATTCCTACCTCTGCTGTAAGTGACTTTAGGTTTATTTCCTAAAATGTTCACTAATTCTGTATCAGATTCTATAACTGTGCTCCAAGAATCAAATAACACTTTTACAATTTGTTGAGATTTTTCATTGAAAGGAATGACAAAAGTGTCATGTCCAACTGTCCTTGAGTTTGATATATCTTTTGGTGTTAGACCATGACGTATAATAGGTTTGTAGAGTGTCATTCTGTTAGTTGAAACACCTCGACCAATGTCGTGTACAAACTCTGCAGGATAGGCTCTAGCTAAAAACATGTTTTGTAATTTGTCAAGCTCATGTTTAAAAGCTTCATCATTACTCACAATTCTGGACAATCTCACCATCTGTCCTTTAACTAGGTTTCTCTTCTGATGGATAGGATGGCAACTGTCAAAGTGTAAAAATGAATTGGAGTAAGTTTTCTTCCTGTGGATGTTAGACTCAATTATCTTGTCGTGAGTAAATAATGTAATGTCTAAAAATTCAATCTTATTAGATGAAATATAGCTTGTAAACTTAAGAAAGCCTGTTGTTTGTTCAATATAATTAATGAATTCATTAAACTCAACTTCAGTTCCTCTCCAAAAAATTAAAATATCATCCAAATAACGTAGGTACAGTAAAACCTTATTCCAATAAATACTAGTAAAACATGTTCTGATTCCTAGTAGGCTAGAACTAAATTAGCATAAATGGGGGCACATCTTGCCCCATAGCTACACCATTTTTTTGTCTGTAATAACCATCATTAAAATATAAAAAATCATTTTCTAGCACTAATTCTAACATTTATGTTAACAGCCGTTTCTCAGAACTTTTGTGTTGATTGTGTTGGTTGAGACAAGCTTCAAACATTTCAAGGCCTTCTTGGTGGGGAATCACAGTAAATAGATCGATTACATCCACAGTAATCATAAGGAAATCAACTTTGAAATCAAAACTGTTTACAAATTGTCTTAGTGAATCCAAGCAGTGCCATGAATCTCTTAAAATATATGGTAAACTCTTTAAAATATTTTTACACTTAAAATCAATGTATGCCGCTAATGCTTCAGTCTTGGAACCTATGGCTGAAACAATAGGTATAAATGGAGGGTTGTCTGTGTGTTTATGAATTTTGGGAATCCCAAAAATAGATGGTATAATTGGGAATTCCACAGAAATATAATTGTAAGTATGTGAATCAATTCTACCATCCATAAGATATTCATACATCAACCAATCTATTTTAGTGTAGGCTTTGTTAACCTCATGCCTACTGACCTTTTCATAGGTCTCACTGTCTTCTAACAGTGTAAGCATCCTATTGACATAGTCTTCACTTAGCATAATAACTACCCCACCACCTTTGTCTGGTTTCACGATCCTAAATTTGTCAGAACTCGTCAGCTCTTTAAGACAAAATTTTTCTGCAGATGTCAAATTGTATTTAGTAAATGTATTGTCACTTATAATTCTTCTAATTTGTGTTTCACAAAGTTTTTCAAATACATGTATCATGAAATTCTGGGGAGGTATAAAAGTACTGTGACGCTTAAGTGTAAAAATTCTAGAATCTTGAGAAAACCCATTAGAATTGTGAAAAAATATTTTCAAATTTAAAAGCCTTGTATAAGTTTTCAGATTAATCAAAACATTACCAATGTCCAACTTAAACATAGGAACAAAAGTGTAACCTTTGCTGAACAAATCTAAATAATTCTTATCAAATTTGTGTTCAGTAAAATTGTACAAATTAAATCCTGAGTAAGTTGTTATGCAACATTCAGTCCGAAACTTATTTATGTTCTCAACAAGGGGCTGGATATCAACTTTTGGAACTACAACAGGTGGAATCTGATTCTCTTGTAATCTAGCTTCGGAGATTGTGTTGTTACAAACTTGTATTTCACAATAATGATTGTGAATGTTAGCATTCATTGTCTTTGCCACTGGGAGGTTCTGTGGCCTCCATTGTTGTAGTTCCTTTGTATATGTTGATTGTAACTGCCCTGCCGCCCTTTTATTCTCTCTGATCTTCTCAGTGTTGGCTGATCTAAAAAAACTGTTTGTAACTCCTCATTACTGTTGGCATTACTTCTATGAATATTTTCTTGATTAAAACTGGTAATGAACTGTTGTCTGTCTGTGTTAGTATTCGTGTTAACATAGTTCTGGCTGTTATGCTTCATATTTTTAAACTCCTTAAAATGAGCGTATACTTTGTTGTTTCTGTAGTCATAACTATCCCTCTCTATTTTAATGTTCTTAATATCTAATCCTTTGTGAATGTACCTATCAATGTCTTTAAAAATGTTTTCCATTCTGAACTTGTTGTGCTCAAATAAAAGATCTGCCTTAATACTGTTATCTAAAATACATAACTTTTCCTTTAATGCATTTAATTTTTCTGTATTATTGCGAATAATCAACTTTAAAAGTTCTAATCCTGTTTTGTCAAATAAAAGCAACAATTCAGAAAAAATTGATGTACCTTCTGTGAAACCGTGAGGTAACTTAAAAATACGTAATTCCGTAGGGACCTGTTTTAATTCTAAAGAGCATTCTAAAAACGCGTTGTCCATCTGTAAAGACTTGTAGGTCTTTAATGTCTTTTCAAATTCATTAAGTTGGGCATTCAAGGTACCCATATCCCTGGAGGCTGCGTGACTGTCTTTGTTTAGGGAAGAGGCTGAAAGAAAGTAATTCAAGTCCATGTTCCTATCAATGGTGGTGTTATTGTTCATGTTAACTCGACGAACAGTCTGATTGCGATCATTGCTGCTTTTGAGTTCCACGTTAAAAGGCTGTTCAGCCACACCTCCACCCCCTGATGTCACCGCCTGTCGCTGGGGACTCATGGATCGTTGCCTAGCAACTGGCCTCTGTATGCTAGTATTTGGCGTTGAATGCAGGGTGAGTAATTGTTCCTGGGATTCCGTGATAAAAATTTCACCCTCAATCCCTGCATTGAGCTGTTGTTCATGCAGCGCTTTAATTAATTTGTTAGTAATATCCAAGTGTTCTTGTAAAAGTCGCTGCATAATTGGGGATGAATAAATAAGAACACTAAATTAATGAATGGAAAACGCTAAATTAGCAAATGAGAAAATGCTAAGTTAATACTGTCCTTCTGCTAGCGTGAGTTTACTGTGGCAGGTGAACTCAATTATGCTACAAAAATCCAAGTGAATACGATCCAAAATGTAATGGGATGATGAATGTTCGTTGAAGGCAAACCAGTTATAGAAAACCAGTTATTGAAAAGACAACCAATATTGCATATAATTCATGTATTTGTTGCAAGGGCCATATCACATAAATACCCAGTCTAATAATGTCCGTGTTTCACAAATAGGTAAACAGGAACTTAGAAAAAATTCCTTGACACGCTGACACAAGCTGAGCGACAACTAATTACAACAAAATGAATAATATACGTTTCTTGTAGGTCCACCACGCATAAAACATCCAGGATCAAACAGGTCACTGAAAAACCGCAGTAGAATGATTCCAAACACGAACAGTCACTTGTAACCAAAAAATCAGCAAACCTTGAATCCTGGTATCCACACGAAAACATATTTTATTATAAAACTGGACCAAAACAAGAATAAAATTTCATCCTTGAATACAGGCACTAAGCGCTTTCACCCTTTTGTCCTAGGGCATCATCAGAGTACAAAAAATGAGCAGTTCATCATCCCTTAAATACTGAAAACTTAATTACTTAATTGATTAATTATCTAATTAAAACTTTTATCTCCACAATAAGTGAACACAGAGAGGGAAAAAAACAGCCTGAACTTAAAGCAATATATCCTAGTACGAAACTCCCTTAATAATATACATGTGAATAATACCACAATTAATGAGAGTAAAAACTTATAAATACAATTCAAAATAAAAAATAAAAATAAAAATATGAATAAGAATGAAGTTGTGAAAAATTGTGAAAATTAAGATAGCAGGTGAATTTTATTGTACCTATAAAACAACCACTGTTCCATAGAACAAAATGTATTAGTGTCAAGCCTTATAAATGTATGTAAATATTAAAATATTAAAATATACAATCAGTTATAACTAGACTAAAACTGTTGATTAAATATTGTAAAATGAATGTCATGAATTTGAATTAAATATAAGTATATATATATATATATATATATATATATATATATATATATATACATATATATATATATATAATAAATATTTTAAACATATATGTAAATATAATAAATATAAATATGTAGTGAATAAATAGACATAAATATTAATAGTTTAATGTATAAAATATATTAAATATATATTAAATATATCAAAATTAAATACAAATAATTAAATAACCTTAAAATTTATAGTATATGTGAAAATATTGTTAAAACTGTGATGTATAAAATTTGTACAAATGTTATTGCATGTATTAAGAATATGTTCTAACAATTATAACTGAAAAAACTATATTGGCAAAAAAACGAAGGTTGTATTTTATATTTTGTGTTCTTAACCCTAAATAAATTGTGATTTGAGCTTGAGAATACTGGCAATAGATATTTGATCATTAATGCCAGGCCATTTACTGGCATTTAACCTGAGTTGCAAAGACATTCTTTTGCTTCTAATAAGGTTTTAGTATCACCATCTTTGTGTGTGTTGTTGTGAGGTATTCTATCAATCACAAAAAATAATTTTTTTTGAAATTAACACAACTAGTACTGTGATTGTATAAAGCACTAGTCTGTCTTTGATTCCTGATATCACTCAAATGTTCAATAATTCTTATTTTCAATTTCCTATTCATTTTGCCTATATAGTATGCTTGACACGCTGTACATGAAGCTGCATATACTACCATGACCGTGTTGCAATCACAAACTCCAGGACATCTAATGGTCTTCTCATAATTGTAGATTGAAAGGTAGGGTCCATTATTAATAAATCTACATATACGACAAGCACCACATCTATTCATCTTAGATTTCCTTACCAAATCATTGTTAACACATTTTTCAAACATGTTTTTTAAATTCCTACCTCTGCTGTAAGTGACTTTAGGTTTATTTCCTAAAATATTCACTAATTCTATATCAGGTTCTATAACTGTGCTCCAAAAATCAAATAACACTTTTACAATTTGTTGAGATTTTTCATTAAAAGGAATAACAAAAGTGTCATGTCCAACTGTTCTTGAGTTTGATATATCTTTTGGTGTTAGACCATGACATATAATGGGTCTGTAAAGTGTCATTCTATTATTTGAAACACCTCGACTAATTTCATATACAAACTCTGCAGGATAGGCTCTAGCTAGAAACATGTTTTGTAATTTGTCAAGCTCATGTTTAAAAGCTTCATCATTACTCACAATTCTGGACAGTCTCACCATCAGTCCTTTAACTAGGTTTCTCTTCTGTTGGATAGGATGGCAACTGTCAAAGTGTAAAAATGAATTGGAGTAAGTTTTCTTCCTGTGGATGTTCGACTCAATTATCTTGGCGTGAGTAAATAATGTAATGTCTAAAAATTCAATCTTATTAGATGAAATATAGCTTGCAAACTTAAGAAAGCCTGTTGTTTGTTCAATATAATTAATGAATTCATTAAACTCAACTTCAGTTCCTCTCCAAAAAATTAAAATATCATCCAAATAACGTAGGTACAGTAAAACCTTATTCCAATAAATACTAGTAAAAACATGTTCTGATTCCCAGTAGGCTAGAACTAAATTAGCATAAATGGGGGCACATCTTGCCCCATAGCTACACCATTTTTTTGTCTGTAATAACCATCATTAAAATATAAAAAATTATTTTCTAGCACTAATTCTAACATTTCTGTTAACAGCCGTTTCTCAGAACTTTTGTGTTGATTGTGTTGGTTGAGACAAGCTTCAAACATTTCAAGGCCTTCTTGGTGGGGAATCACAGTAAATAGATTGATTACATCCACAGTAATCATAAGGAAATCAACTTTGAAATCAAAACTGTTTACAAATTGTCTTAGTGAATCCAAGCAGTGCCATGAATCTCTTAAAATATATGGTAAACTCTTTAAAATATTTTTACACTTAAAATCAATGTATGCCGCTAATACTTCAGTCTTGGAACCTATGGCTGAAACAATAGGTCTAAATGGAGGGTTGTCTGTGTGTTTATGAATTTTGGGAATCCCAAAAATAGATGGTATAATTGGGAATTCCACAGAAATATAATTGTAAGTATGTGAATCAATTCTACCATCCATAAGATATTCATACATCAACCAATCTATTTTAGTGTAGGCTTTGTTAACCTCATGCCTACTGACCTTTTCATAGGTCTCACTGTCTTCTAACAGTGTAAGCATCCTATTGACATAGTCTTCACTTAGCATAATAACTACCCCACCACCTTTGTCTGGTTTCATGATCCTAAATTTGTCAGAACTCGTCAGCTATTTAAGACAAAATTTTTCTGCAGATGTCAAATTGTATTTAGTAAATGTATTGTCACTTATAATTCTTCTAATTTGTGTTTCACAAAGTTTTTCAAATACATGTATCATGAAATTCTGGGGAGGTATAAAAGTACTGTGACGCTTAAGAATCTTGAGAAAACCCATTAGAATTGTGAAAAAATATTTTTAAATTTAAAAGCCTTGTATAAGTTTTCAGATTAATCAAAACATTACCAATGTCCAACTTAAACATAGGAACAAAAGTGTAACCTTTGCTGAACAAATCTAAATAATTCTTATCAAATTTGTGTTCAGTAAAATTGTACAAATTAAATCCTGAGTAAGTTGTTATGCAACATTCAGTCCGAAACTTATTCATGTTCTCATCAAGGGGCTGGATATCAACTTTTGGAACTACAACAGGTGGAATCTGATTCTCTTGTAATCTAGCTTCGGAGATTGTGTTGTTACAAACTTGTATTTCACAATAATGATTGTGAATGTTAGCATTCATTGTCTTTGCCACTGGGAGGTTCTGTGGCCTCCATTGTTGTAGTTCCTTTGTATATGTTGATTGTAACTGCCCTGCCGCCCTTTTATTCTCTCTGATCTTCTCAGTGTTGGCTGATCTAAAAAAACTGTTTGTAACTCCTCATTAGTGTTGGCATTACTTCTATGAATATTTTCTTGATTAAAACTGGAAATGAACTGTTGTCTGTCTGTGTTAGTATTCATGTTAACATAGTTCTGGCTGTTACGCTGCATATTTTTAAACTCCTTAAAATGAGCGTATACTTTGTTGTTTCTGTAGTCATAACTATCCCTCTCTATTTTAATGTTCTTAATATCTAATCCTTTGTGAATGTACCTATCAATGTCTTTAAACATGTTTTCTATTCTGAACTTGTTGTGTTCAAATAAAAGATCTGCTTTAATACTGTTATCTAAAATACATAACTTTTCCTTTAATGCATTTAATTTTTCTGTATTATTGCGAATAATCAACTTTAAAAGTTCTAATCCTGTTTTGTCAAATAAAAGCAACAATTCAGAAAAAAATGATGTACCTTCTGTGAAACCATGAGGTAACTTAAAAATACGTAGTCCCTTAGGGACCTGTTTTAATTCTAAAGAGCGTTCTAAAAACGCGTTGTCCATCTGTAAAGACTTGTAGGTCTTTAATGTCTTTTCAAATTCATTAAGTTGGGCATTCAAGGTACCCATATCCCTGGAGGCTGCGTGACTGTCTTTGTTTAGGGAAGGGGCTGAAAGAAAGTAATTCAAGTCCATGTTCCTATCAATGGTGGTGTTATTGTTCATGCTAACTCGACGAACAGTCTGATTGCGATCATTGCTGCTTCTGAGTTCCACGTTAAAAGGCTGTTCAGCCACACCTCCACCCCCCAAACGTCACCGCCTGTCGCTGGGGACTCATGGATTGTTGCCTAGCAACTGGCCTCTGTATGCTAGTATTTGGCGTTGAATGCAGAGTGAGTAATTGTTCCTGGGATTCATTAATTATATTGAACAAACAACAGGCTTTCTTAAGTTTACAAGCTATATTTCATCTAATAAGATTGAATTTTTAGACATTACATTATTTACTCACGACAAGATAATTGAGTCGAACATCCACAGGGAGAAAACTTACTCCAATTCATTTTTACACTTTGACAGTTGCCATCCTATCCATCAGAAGAGAAACCTAGTTAAAGGACAGATGGTGAGACTGTCCAGAATTGTGAGTAATGATGAAGCTTTTAAACATGAGCTTGACAAATTACAAAACATGTTTCTAGCTAGAGCCTATCCTGCAGAGTTTGTATATGAAATTAGTCGAGGTGTTTCAAATAATAGAATGACACTTTACAAACCCATTATATGTCATGGTCTAACACCAAAAGATATATCAAACTCAAGAACAGTTGGACATGACACTTTTGTTATTCCTTTTAATGAAAAATCTCAACAAATTGTAAAAGTGTGATTTGATTTTTGGGGCACAGTTATAGAACCTGATACAGAATTAGTGAATATTTTAGGAAATAAACCTAAAGTCACTTACAGCAGAGATAGGAATTTAAAAAACATGTTTGAAAAATGTGTTAACAATGATTTGGTAAGGAAATCTAAGATGAATAGATGTGGTGCTTGTCGTATATGTAGATTTATTAATAATGGACCCTACCTTTCAATCTACAATTATGAGAAGACCATTAGATGTCCTGGAGTTTGTGATTACAACACGGTCATGGTAGTATATGCAGCTTCATGTACAGCATGTCAAGCATACTATATAGGCAAAACGAATAGGAAATTGAAAATAAGAATTATTGAACATTTGAGTGATATCAGGACTCAAAGACGGACTAGTGCTTTATACAATCACAGTACTAGTTGTGCTAATTTCAAAAAATTTTTATTTTTTGTGATTGATAGAATACCTCACAACAACACACACAAAGGTGGTGATACTAAAACCTTATTAGAAGCAAAAGAATGTCTTTGGCAACTCAGGTTAAATGCCAGTAAATGGCCTGGCATTAATGATCGCCAGTATTCTCAAGCTCAAATCACAATTTATTTAGGGTTAAGAACACAAAATATAAAATACAACCTTCATTTTTTTGCCAATATAGTTTTTGCAGTTATAATTGTTAGAACATATTCTTAATACATGCAATAACATTTGTACAAATTTTATACATCATAGTTTTAACAATATTTTCACATATACTATAAATTTTAAGGTTATTTAATTATTTGTATTTAATTTTAATATATTTAATATATATTTAATATATTTAATATATTTTATACATTAAACTATTAATATTTATGTCTATTTATTCACTACATATTTATATTTATTATATTTACATATATGTTTAAAATATTTATTATATAGGTTCATAGGTTCATAGGTTCATACTAGGCTATCTGCCCTAGGGCATTTATAAGCCTAGCCAGAGTATGTTAGGCTTTCGCCACCCATTTTAAATTAATTTTGCTATGCCCTTTTTCGAGGTTAGTATACTGTGCCTCTGTCTAACAGTGACACAGAAGTGATACCCGGGGTAAACCTACGATCTCCCATCCACTCATCAAGATTCCTCTTGAAGAGAGTCAATGAGGGACTCTGCCTAACCTGGACTGGGATTTTATTCCAGAGTGAAGGGAGCCTCTGGGTTATGAATCTGTCCCTCCAGCATGTCCTATTTATTTCAGTGCTGAGGTTCAAGTCTCGAGCGTGTAGCTCGATGGGATTTGGATTTTTGAGGTGCAGCATGTCCCTTAATTCCGGGTTGGACATGGCCTTATACGTCAGGCACAGGTCACCTCTGAGCAGGCGGTATGCCACTGAGTAGAGCTGGAGTTTCTTTAACCGGGCAGCATATGGCATCTGTTTGAGCCCTTTGATCCTCTTGGTGAGGTACTTTTGGGGTCTTTCCAGTTGCTGCAGGTGTTTGGTAAGGTACATCCCAAAAGCGGCATTGTACTCAATTATGGGCCTGATGAGGGATGAGTAAAAAGGCACGATGACCTCCCCTAATCTAGATGTGAATCCCTTCATGATTATATATATATATATATATATATATATATATATATATATACTTATATTTAATTCAAATTCATGACATTCATTTTACAATATTTAATCAACAGTTTTAGTCTAGTTATAACTGATTGTATATTTTAATATTTTAATATTTACATACATTTATAAGGCTTGACACTAATACATTTTGTTCTATGGAACAGTGGTTGTTTTATAGGTACAATGAAATTCACCTGCTATCTTAATTTTCACAATTTTTCACAACTTCATTCTTATTCATATTTTGATTTTTATTTTTTATTTTTTATTTTGAATTGTATTTATAAGTTTTTAACTCTCATTAATTGTGGTATTATTCACATGTATATTATTAAGGGAGTTTTGTACTAGGATATATTGCTTTAAGTTCAGGCTGTTTTTTTCCCTCTCTGTGTTCACTTATTGTGGAGAAAAAAGTTTTAATTAGATAATTAATCAATTAAGTAATTAAGTTTTCAGTATTTAAGGGTTGATGATCTGCTCATTTTTTGTACTCTGATGATGCCCTAGGACAAAAGGGTGAAAGCGCTTAGTGCCTGTATTCAAGGATGAAATTTTATTCTTGTTTTGGTCCAGTTTTATAATAAAATACGTTTTCGTGTGGATACCAGGATTCAAGGTTTGCTGATTTTTTGGTTATATGTAAAGGATAACCTACAATTTATTTTATTTATTTTACATTTGTTGACTGGGAAAGTCCAAATGGACACATGTCTGCTTTCAGCGAAAGCCCGGGGAGAAAAGCTCCAACATACAATATGAAAACAGTTTAAACATAATAATTAGAAGTGCAAAGATACTTGCTATACAGTCAATAGTATGAGGCCTAAGAACAACTAAGAATTTACAAAATTATATTCAACAAGAACTATAGGACATTAATACATATAAACTTTGTATACAGTCTAAACGTTGATAGCAGATGAGATTTGGAGAAGAAATGGGTGGAGGTAAGAACTGTACATTGTATAGAAACAGCTATATCTTAATAGAGTGGGCCTTTCCAAATAGAGGTTAGATATGAAGCTTATTGGGAAAGAAGAAAGGGTGAAATGAGGAGGATATTGTTCACCCAGGTGCAGAACAGGGACATAACCAGTTTACATTGAAGTGGCCTTTTATAATTTTCTTGAAGGAGGATAGAGAGTTTTCCAACATAATGCTGGAAGGAAAAGAGTTCCAAATCCTAGCAATACAGTTGGAATAGAGTGAGTCACCTGCTAAGTTATTAGATTTGGTGACTTTGACTTGGAATTTAACACTAGAGTGGAGATTTCTTGAATTGCAGTGAGGTTGGAGCAGGTTTGTGAGTGCTGGTATTTTGTCTGGGCTATGAAAGAGTTTATGGGTAAGTATTAGTTGATTATAGGTCAGGAGGTGGGAGAATTCTAACCATCCTAGACATTTGAGGTTTTTGGAGTGATGGGTATTGTGTATAGACCCTGTTGCAAATTTTGCTATTTGATGGTAACATGTAGACAGCTTGTGTAACTCAGTTTTGGAGATGTTGGTTAGAATAGGAGAGGCGTATGCAAGTGTGGAGAGAAGGTGGGCAAGTACTATTGCAAGTCTAGCTGAGGGGGTAAGGAAGGGTTTATGCCTATAAAGGCTGCCTAGGTTTTTGTGAGTGTTTTTAATGGTTTGGTTAATATGGATATCAAATTTCAAATTATTGTCAATGGTAACTCCCAATAGTTTTGTATTTGAGACAGGAGTAATAATGGTCCCGTTCCTGGAGACTATCCTAAAGGAATTTGCTAAAATGGCAGTATGGGATGAAGTGAATACTAGTAGTTTTGTTCTCTTAGGATTGAGGAGTAATTTATGGTTGACAAGCCAGGATTCCACAGAATAAAAAGCTTTTTGAGTGACTGAAAGCAGTTGATTTATAGAGTATGCTGTACAGAGTAGTATGGAGTCATCTGCATATTGAATTATTGAAGCATCATTGGTGGAGGTGTGGCGGGTGTTGGTAAATATGGAAAACAATAGGTGACCCAATATGGACCCTTGTGCAACACCAAGGGGGACAGGTAGCAATGATGATAGTTTGTTATCCCAATGTACTGCCTGTTTCCTACCCATAAGGTAATTTTGGAACCAGGTAATAGTCTTCAAATCACAGCCGTGATTACTGAGGAAATGTATGATCTTTTCATGGTTGATCATATCAAAGGCCTTTGACAAATTCAGAAATACTCCAGATGTCAGTTTGACAGTATTTCTGTTGTGGTTCACCATGTTAGTAAAAGTTAATAAGACAGTACTGGTATTGTGGGCAGGACGGAAACCATGCTGGGTGTGGGAAAGAAGTTGGTGTTTTAATAAATATCCCATAAGTTGATGGTGGATACATCTTTCTAGGATTTTTGCTAAGGGGAGAGTATGGCAATGGGACGATAGTTAGATATTTCTGTAGAATTACTACCTTTATGTAGGGGAATAATGTAGGCTGTTTTCCAGATTGAAGGAATGATGGCTTTGGCAACAGACTGATTAATGAGGATGGAAACAGGTATAGCTATTTCTTCTGCTGCTGTTTGTAAGTATTCAGTAGGTAGAGAGTCAGTGGCTAGAGTAGTGGGTTTTAATTTAGTGGGAAGTTTTTTAATATAGTTGTTGGGGGTTTGGGTTGAGATGGAATGTAGTATTTGGTGGGCTAATGTTTTGAATTTTATTAGTTGGGGTATTATCTTGTTGGGGGACCATTCCTTCAATTGATTCGGTAAAGAATTTATTGAAAGATTCTGTAACATTTGTGACAGGGGTATTGATATTTGGAGAAGTGGTGCTTGCTTTGCTAGGATGCAGTATCTTTTTTATACCAGCCCAAAATTTCCAGGGATTGTTCTCATGAGTGTTTTGTAGGTTGAGGAAATAGTCCTCCTCATCTTTTAGTACTGCCGTTTTTGTGCTGTTGCGTAGTTACTGGTATTTTTGTTGAGCTATTGGGTTTTTAGTTGTCCTGCAAATTCTCCATGCTTTATTCCTTTGTGAAATGTTTATCTTTGTATCTTTGGTTAGACATGGTGCTGTTTTGTTTTGGGTTTTACTTTGGTTATTCTAACTGGGGCATGTGTGTTTAGGATTGTCAAGAAATTAGTGTTAAAATGATTAACTGCTGCATCTAGAGGTAATTGATAGAGGGTAGACCAGTTAAGTTGTTTAAGTTCTTGCTTGAATCTAAGGAGATTAAAGTTTTTGTTGTACCTAATAGTTTGGAATATGGGATTGGAGTTGTGGTGTGATTTATATTTGAGAAGAAAAGTGGGCTGGTGGTCACTGAGAGAGTCTGGTAGTATACCAGCATAGTAGGAGGGTGGGGGGTTATTAAGTAGTATCCAATCTAAAAGACTCTATTACTGTTTCTATCAATCCTGGAAGGCTGCTGAATAATTTGGCTGTATCCAAACAGGTTGATAAAGTTACCGGATTAGGAGAGGAGCAGTTGAGCCAATCCATGTTAATGTCACCGAGAACAATGGTTCCGTGGGTTGAGTTTTCAGTTAGCCAGTGAAGGAAATATTCTACAGATTGGGTATTACTCCCTGGTGGGATGTAACCACTTATTAGCTGCATATATTTTTGTTATTTATTTGTAGTTTGATAAGTAGGAATTCTGCATTTTTAATAGCTGGGACTTTAAGTTCTACTTTAGATATTAATAGGCTATTTTAAACAATATTGCCACACCACCGCCCTTTTTGTCTGGTCTGTCTTGCCAAATTAAGTTGTTAAATTAAGTTACAAAAACTGAATGATGACCTGGCTAATTTAAACCCCCCCCACCACACACACACACACACACACACACACACACACACACACACACACACACACACACACACACAACTGCTTCTTCACTGCCAAATTCTTCATGTATGTTAGCAGCTGTATAGATATATCTGACCATCACAGAAATAACCAAATGCCAAATACAAAATAAACCCCTCTGGTAGAAACCAAATATAAATAGGTAGTATAATGAGTGAAGAAATTAATTACATGCAAAAATAAATCCAACTCTCTAGATGCCAAAAACAGTCTTTGTAAACTAAACAAGGAACTACAGACCCTGATCAAACCAAATAAAGCCAGATATGAGGTAAAAATAGCCACCTAAGTGAAAGATAATTATAAAGCATTCTTTCCTATGTTAGAAATATCAGAAAGATTGCCCAGCACTGTACAGAGCTAATAGTAAGTGATGTCACATATTTGGATCCAGACAACACAGCTAATCTACTACAGAACAATTTTAGCTCTGATCTAACCCCCCAATATTCTCAGATCACATACCCAAACCTGCACCCCTCAAACCTCACAAAAACAAGTTCTCAGAGGCTGTATATGGCCAAGACCACCATGTCTATGGAATAAGATAGCATACTTGACTGCCTACTGGTCAGCCTGAAACATGAGTTGTCTGAGTCCCTACAGGAGTTGGTCTGTATCAGCCTAAAAGAAAAACAACTTCATGCTGGATGAATGCCGGACAGTAGCAGTTATTTACCTGCACAGATTTGGGACTTCAGTGGAATAAGATAATTATCTCATCTGTAAGGTTATGGAAAGGATCATTATGGAATTAATAAATAATGATATAGACAACCTATAGACTCGAGTCAACCCATTTCAGATCTTTCAAGAGAAGATCCTGCCTTCATAACTTGGTTGAAGCAATGGATGAGGGCAAAACAGTGCACATTACATATCTAGACATCATAAAGGTGTTTGACACTATCCCACAACAGTTAAACTATCCCTGCGAAATGCCAATCCCTCGGTAACTCATTGGATAGTGAATTGGTTCTCAAATAGAACCCAAGATGTGAGGGTGAGTGACTTTACCTCATCCGAGAGGCTTGTCAGTAGCAGTGTACCCCAGGGTTCAGTCAACATTTTGGCATTTACAGCTTGGAGGTCAAAGTTAATGTTAAAGTTTGCAGATGGCTGCAAACTTGGTGCCATCATAAACTCCTCAGAGGACACCAAGATCCTCCAAGAGGGACAGTACTGAACAAATAGCTGGTGTCAAAACTGTGGACTTAAATGAAATGTCAAGAAGTGTATAATCATATCCTTCAGGAAGCATGACTCCTCATGTAACTATCACATTGACAACAAACACCTGAAACTGATCCCATAGTCAGAGATATGAGAACCTCTGTTGACAAGGAACTGTGCTTTGATCACAATTAATCCACTGATGTAAGAAGGTTCTTTTTCATCACACAGCTTGTACTTAAAGGTATTGTCCATGTCCAGGGGATGTAATTGTTCCACACTACGCATCACTCGTTAGGCCAGTCACTGAGTATAATGCTGCTTTCTTTGTGTACCTGTACAAACACTTGTCACAACTGGAATGAGCACAATACTTTCTCACTTAAAAAAAATAAATAAATAAATAAATAAATATATATATATATATATATATATATATATATATATATATATATATATATCAAAGGCCTAAATCATAAAAACTATGATGACCATCTAAAATTCATATCCCACTGCTCAGTATCATACAGGTTGCTGAGAGGTGACCTCTGCTTCATGTACAGAACTTTAACAGACCCTAGTCTTTCAGAGTTATTACTCATTTACAAGTCCAGTGGTTTCACAAACGCCCACTCAAGGGAACTCTATCTCTTCTATAAAATAAATAGAACCTGTTGGAAGTTAGGTATGTATCAAGACAATACCACATTTATGGACCAGTCTTCGACTCCAAATATAACAAATAGTTCTCTTCATCTATTCAAATCTATTTGGCTGAGTGGATGGGCAACGTGAAATTATCCCCAGGTTTTGCACCCCACCCCTCACTGATATGGGAAATAATGTAAATGTCCCAACATATCCATTATCAGCCTGTCTCTGGATTATTTGTATGCAAAATATAAGGACTAAAAACTACAATGTGAAGGTAAGGCTAGGCATCTTAAGATCCACGCACATCAATAACCTAGTAAACACCTACACACTTTCACGTGATCCACCATCAGTAAATAATTCAAACTGATTACTAAGATATAAAGTCAAATCTAGAAGATATGTCCAGTACCTATATCTAGTTGGTCACACAGCTTGTCCTTATTTCCTTACTTTTTTTCTCTCTCCCAAACAAAATCTGATTAATGTACTGCAGCTAATCCACTAGTTTACCTCAATCAGTAGAGACATTTCTGAAGTAATGCAAAGCCATAGGTAGGATCATAATCTTTTCTACTGAGCATGTCACATTAAATGATCATTTCATCTTTAGTCAACAGCTCTTATGGATACCTTAACAAAGGAGCAATCCATAATTATTCCTAACTAAATTCTCCAAGTAGGGCTTAATTGTAAATCCTAAATATTTCTGTGAATGGCCTCTTTGACAGAATTGGATTGCCGTCCTCCATTAGATTCATGTTCATTTTTAAATAAATTGATATTTCTTGTGGATGTTGAGTCTTGGTACAGTGTCAAGCACATACAGACTTCCTCCACATCCAGAATGTAACCTGCTGGGTTCCTGACCACAAAAGCACAGTCGTCCATTAATAATTCTGCATGTGACAGCTTGGGTGAATTTATCAGGTCTTAAATCATCAATGACACTCATTATGATTCTATTGTATGAATAAAAAGAGATGGTAACACTGGGCACCCTTGTGTGATATTGCTGCTAAAAGAAAAGTACAGACTCACTAACTGATTAATTACCACCAGAACTATCATATCTTTGTAAAATACCAATATCCATCTCCTAAAATATGTCCAGATTTTACATATGTAAGAGTATAAACTAGAAATTCCACTTCAGGACCAAATGCCTTATTCATGTCCAGGAGCACAGTTGCTGCTGGAGCAGAGATGGTGCATTATTAATCACTGGGCCCCTTCTATACTCTACTTACAACGAAGAGAGAAGTTTAGGCAACACAAATGCCTGCCTGCCAGGGCCTTCATTACAGGTTTGAAATCTGTGTAAATAAGGGGACAAGCCTGAAGTTCTGGGGTTCATCTCTTGCTTTCCATGGCTTGGATATCAAAGAAGTTAAGGCTTCTATACAGAATGGTAGGTGATTACTAACCTCACATCCATTGTCCACCTTCACTATATAGAAGTCATCAGCAGCTTATAGCAGCATAACTCCTTCCGTATGATTCACAGCTCCACTTTCAACAGTTAATTTTATGAGATTTAAGGGAATATGTCAAGAAAATTCTTAAGAGACTTGGTAGACCTCAGTACCCAGACAAAACTTGAGTTTTGTAATAATTCAGGAATTCATTTGAAATGGTTCTCAAGTTACAGGAGTGCACAATCGCTATCCCCAATTTTCACTGAGGAAATAAGCATCCCTGACTACCTACACCTTTTCAACCCTTTCCAGATACAAGTACAGTGATCTAGCCTTAACTAGCTCTTAAATGGATGTAATTAAGCCCTTAATTTATGACTGCAGTTTCTGCTCATAATGTCAAGGCATTTGTTAGTCATGATATTGTTAGGGTCTTATTGCAGACAATTGGCCCCAATTCCAAGACCAGACTCCCTTTTGTTATATTTATTGTTGTGTTAAACATTTTAGCTGCAGTGTTGTTTGAGAGCCAGTCCATAAATTTTGCACGTAAAGGCTGAAAAACCTGCCCCCATTTGGAAGACTGACCCCTTGGGCTGAAGCTGGTTGGACTGCGATTAGTTTAGTGTTACAGAATACAATACATCTGTGTGACAGTCAGAGAAACTCATGGATCTCCCCTTCAGTGCTGTATTGAAAATTGCTGCCTTGACAGAGAAGGCAAGTATGTCTGAACAGTACAGAGAACATCTGATACCTTGCTTACCTTGTCTGCTGTGTTAAGCCATACTGTAGTCTACCACCTGCAAGTAGAACATGAAGAGAGAAGTATTAAATGGATGACTTTTCCACCCAATAGAAGGACCTAGCTGTGCATATGATTCATTTTTTTATACTTCATCTGTTATTTTTGGAAAAGATCTGTTTGGAGAATTACAAACATATTTCAATATCACATTAGTAACCAGAGCAGCGTGGATACATTTTTTGGCATTAGGTGGAGATGCTTGTGTTCTTGCCTGCTTTCTCCTTCCCAATCTGGAAGAACTGCCCTGAGCTCAGAGCATAGCTCAAAGGAAAGATGTTCTTTCTGGAAGGCATACTGTGGTGGTTAAAACTGTAACTGCAGCTCAAAAAAATCTACTCTTGCAGTTTACAGTTTCAGACAGAAACATTTTTCCTTTTGAACTGAGGAACTAAGGAACCTGGTTAGGATTCACTTTTAGATTTTTTTTGGAACGTCTAATCTGTTTAACACATTTTTGATTTATTTGAGTTATTCCATTACGGTAGATGCATTGGCCTTATAAAACCATTTATGATCTGGATAAGATGGATTTTAATCTGTCATAGGCTGACTATGAAACTTGTAACAGGGGTCCACCACCCAACATCCCAGTCAATAATTCATTCTTTCCTTGTCATCTAATCTTATGACTGAGAGATTTTTTCCTTTCTCTTGAGCCTGCTTCTACTCCAGCCATTTGTTTCCTGAAAGATCTTTCTGATAGCTATTATGTCTTTGGATAAAAAACATTCTTGGATTCAAAGAATCCAAAATAGAACCCAAACACACGATAAACACACACGAAAAAAGAAAGAAACAGCCAACTGGAATAAGAATTACTTTGCTTTACTGGAATTCTGGTACCTCGGCCTTCGCCTTCAATTGGAATATCATTCTCTAAGTATATTCTAAGCTATTATGTCTTTACAAACATTTTAGAGCTCCACATTCATCTGTTTAAGGGGCCTTATTTCAGTTATTTGAAAATATATATTTGTGGCCACTATAGTATAACATTGAGTGGTAAATAACTTCTGTCATGTTTTGTTTTTATGTTTCCATATGCATATTTTTTGTATTTTATATATATATATATATATATATATATATATATATATATATATATATATATACATATATATATATATATATATATATATATATATATATATATATATATATATATATATATATATACATATATATATATATATATATATATATATATACATATATATATATATATATATATATATATATATATATATATATATATATGTGTATTTGCTGCCAAAATTTGTCATATTTGAGAATAGTTTTATGCAAAATAATTAATATTGTTCTTAGGCTATTAGGGCCACAAAATTATTTTTATTTGTTTATTACAGCTGTCTAGTATTGCACTTTTTTTCTTCACCAAATTTTTGAGCTAAGCTGACTGATCATTATAAAGAAGTATTAAGGCTATTTTTTAGGTAATGTAATGACCTTAACAATGTTATGTTGATGTCCTTAGTTTATGATGTCATCAATATGAGGCAGCTACCTTAAAAATATAGGATGTTCAAAATTTTGTTCAGATGAAGATACTGTTAGCATCAAAACTGGTTGAATGACCTTGTTCCTGTATTATGGAATGGAATAATAAAGGATTTGCATCACCTTGCTTCCAGTTTGTTTTTGCCTGAATGTGCTGAGCTGTTTGTTGTTTAGATGATTGTTCTAGGCTCTTTCACATTTTCTGGTTTGCTTCTTAGGCTGTGCAACCTTTTGTGTGTGTGTGTGTGTGTGTGTGTGTGTGTGTGTGTGTGTGTGTGTGTGTGTGTGTGTGTGTGTGTGTGTGTGTGTGTGTGTGTGTGTGTGTGTGTGTGTGTGTGTGGATCAGTTATCAAATCATGCCTTTTGCCTGACATTTGAGAAGAGAAGTGGTTTGTTGCATCATGATGCTGATGTGTGCTGGCAGGCTTCCTGTTGGTGTATTGGTACTTGTTACACTGAGTGCTGACACACTGATAAAAAGGCCAAAAATTCAGAAGATGAGGGAATATTGAAAATTGCTTTTCTAATATATATATTTTTTTGGGGGGGGTAAGCCCCTTACACCTCCCAAAATTATATATGCCAGCTCTGTGATTGCCATACCACAGAGAAAAGAGAATGTTCTGTGAAATGGACATTTTGAACTTGGTACAGATCAGTCGATTTTTCACCCATTCAGTCTCAGTATTTCTGGACTCACACATGTCACTCCCAACATCTCAAATGGTTCCCATGATGGCTGCTTAAGTTGTACCTCGTACAAGTGAAAATCAAGATGACTCTGGTTATCTTGACACCTTTATGATGGAAAATGAAATCAGTATGAAAATGAACTCCTTGTATTTACAAAGTACTGCTGCCTCTTGTACTTCAGAATGTGTCTGCAGAATCTTAGTTTCATTGTATACGTTCATGGAACAGTGCAGATTGGTTCAGCCATTTCACAGCAGATTTTTTTTTTTTTGTGGGGGTAGCTGCTTTTCTGGCCATCTTCTCTTAAGCATTTCTTGGATTTTACCTCTTTGTTGCCTTCTGAGGCTTCTTACTGACTATTTTGGAATCTGTATCAGTTATTGGGCCTAGAAATCATCTCAAAGTAAGACAGTATTTATATGTGAAAATTCATCATATCTGCAGATCTTTAAGATAAAGCCAATGTCTGTTGGCCTAGAGTTATAATTTAGCTGTCTAGGTACCTTTAAATTACTGTTCTGATACAGATCTGCCATGACTGCAATCTGGCTGACCTGAGTTCTTTTAGAAACTTTGGAACCATCTGGAGATGGTTCAGGTCAAAGAGAGGAATGAACGGGCTTTGCCCACTCAGCTTTCTTTCTGGGATGAAGCAGAGCACTTGTTCAGGAGTAAACATGGTACATAGATTTATCAGACAGACAGAAATGTGCATGAGTGTCTGTTCAGTGGAGATGGACTATATGGAGGATTCCAGTACTTGTGGAAGTGAACATCAGACCAGTACCACTCCCCAGTGCATACCCTCCACATGAATGCCATGTGGATATGTTCATGGAGTTGTGTCTTAATAATCTATGTAAAGGTTATACCCAGATGCATGTACAACAGTGGTGTTACTGAGTTCCACAGAGTTTTGCAGCCCCAGACCCTAGTGGAAAAGAAACACCAACCAATCCGGATGACTGCAAATAGCCTAAGAGGTGTAGGGACTCTGTAGAGAGTCACCATGCCACTGAAGATAAATCCAAACCACTATCTGCGGTACCAGTTCACAAGTTAAAAAAATGATTATTAAGAAGGACTTCTTTAAAGGTTTGCCCCGCTTAAGTTTTCTCCAGCATCCTTCAGCTGCAAATGTTCCTTTTGTGCCATATGGCAATGCATGTATTTAGAAAGTGTGGGACTTAAGAAGAAGTCTGCCACAGAAAGGCTTCTGAAAATGGTTCATTTAGAGGATATGGTTAGATTTGAAAAGAACTAAAACTTGTAATGCTCAGCTTACATCTTATCTCAGGAAAAGGGTTTTTACAAACATGGGTTCGGTCCCTCACAAATATATATACTGATGTTTTTACTTGATGCTGATCCACACTAAAAGGAGATCTCTACATAACAACTGCATTTGATAATGCACAGACATTTCAGAATGCTATCATATCACTCTATATCTGTTATTTTTATAAGAGATTCTCCCTACCTGTCCAGCCAGTAGAGTACAGCTCTCTGTGTACCCCCTTTAGTGTGCTGCTTCACTTTAACAAACACTTGCACATCAGCTATCCTGTCATGTAACTGTATAACTGGAACCCTCAGTAATAAAGGTGACTTGGGTTTGGGAAGTTGTTGACAGAGTTCAGATCAAAGTTTGTGACTCTGATTAGTCAGTGTTCTTCACAGTATCCATGCAAGAGATGTGTATTCTACCTCCTTTTTCATCATTTGTTAACATCACAGAAAACATCACATTAACAACTTGTTGCCATCATCTATCTCTTTGCTTGGAAGTGGTTCAGGTGTTATCTTACTTTCATTTACCTCTAGCCTCCACTAAGATTTAGAATCTGGTTTTGTGTTTTCCATTTGTTTTTCTTATGTGTAGTAAAGCTGTCATTAGATGTCTATTATACCATGACCCCCCCCCAAAACGTGCACGCTGACTGGCCAGCGTGCCCATTGTAAATCGAGTTATACTAAGGGAAAAAGGTCCGGTCGCCCGGACTTTTTTCCCTTAGTATAACTTCGTTAAAACACTGTCTCACTATGTTAAATGGGTTTAACATAGCGAGACAGCTTTAAATAAGCAACGGAGATCTCCGCTGCTTATTTTAAACTGTCTCGCCATGTTAAACCATTTAACATAGCGAGACAGTGTTTATAAAAGCAACGGAGAAAGCAAGATCTCCGTTGCTTTTTATTCGCTATGTTAAATAAGTTTAACATGCGAGACAGTTTAAAATAAGCAACGGACATCTCCGCTGCTTATTTTAAACTGTCTCGCTAAGTTAAACTCATTTAACATAGCGAACACTGAAAAAGCAACGGAGATCTTGGTTTCTCCGCTTTTGCCCACAGCTCTGGTGTACGCAGGCGCAGTACATCAGAACTGCCGCGGATGCCAGACATCTGCAGAAGGGCAGTAAACAGGCATTATACTATGCCATTATTTAAGAAAAGTAATAGTTTCTTTTCTTAAATAATGTCATATAATAGCAATAACCACTTCTGGGTGTGGGTAATGCTAAATTTACGGTTGGCTTTGTTTGGTCCGGGCTTCGCCCTCGGGACCAAACCACGCCAACCGTGGGTAAATTTAGCATTACCCACACCCAGGCGTGGGTTATTGCTATAGTCATTCCTTTCCATGCTGACCATCCAGTGATCTAAACACAACCTTGATAGGACTTTTAGTGCCATGGAGTGTTCATTTACCTTTTTATTTCCATATTACATTCTTTGTGTGTTTGAACCACACAAGATATGCTGAATAACCACGTGTTGAACCACCTCATTAAGTTTCACCTGTGCTCGGGACAGGTCACAGCTCATGTTATGTGATGCAGGAAAATACTTCATTTATTTTATTCTGTATTTTTGCTGTTTTTCTGTTCCCCAGCTGCCAACCAGTGCCTGATTTCTGACATTATATCCATATTTCCCTGTGAGGTAAGATAGCCACTAGGGGATTTGTTTATACCTTAACATTCCATACCTGCCTCCGCAAGCTCTCAAGGAGTGACATGCAATGGTCATAACTTTTTCAGTGTCATTTATGCTGATGATGTAGCTCCTCACCAGGCCTGCCTCTCCTTTGTGAGAGGATAGTTCTTGTGTGTGTTTGATCTCCACATGGGGTTCTGTGATGAGAGCTGCACCCTCAAGATTTAGTCCCTTGCCATTGTTCTGGGAGAGAGGAGCAGGCAACAACACCTCTTTTCTGTTGGTCTTTGCCAGGTTCCACCAATGCCTGAACTGCTACTTGAGCCAAGGTCATCTGGTCACCTTCAAATCTAGAGGATTATGGCTTGATCATTCTCTGAGCTTCCATTTCCACACACACAGATTGAGAACAAAGATAAACTCCTTCATCTTTTGGGTCAAAATGATCTCCTGTTTTCTATCTCAGCCAGCCAGAACAACTACTGGAAAAAGAGCTCTCCTTTCTCAGCTAGAATATGAGCCAGACATTTTCACATCCATCTCCATGAAAAGTAGCACTACACCCCAGAGAATCTCAAACAGTATCTGGCAAATCATTACAAACTCCCCCTTCTGTGAGCATCACTGTATCACCCTGGAAAAAGCAAAATGGCTACCCCTAAAACAAAGAACTAACCTACTGCATAGGATCTCAACTCCACAAATTACTCTCACTCCACACATTTACTCCCCTTACGCTATATAATGTACATTTCATTCTGCTTGTTTCCTAGAATGTACAGATACCATTTTTAAACTAATCTGTTATTCCTCACATTTCTGCCTTTTTGTTTGTGAAGTGTATTCCAGGATAAACCTGAAATTGGTCAGTACTGATTAGTGCAGTATCCCGATAAGCAAATAAATAGTCTGTGATTGATTTATGTATGTTATGGAGCTAGGAGAATTACTTCATTATTACAACTGCTTGTGTTCTGTCCAGGGTGGAATTGACAAATCACACTAATATTTCCTCATTTTATTAACCAAAATTTTTCTGTGTCATGAAGGGTATGGTCTCCGAAACCCTACCATCTCTTATTAATGTACTGTATCTAAAATTTACATCTCCTTTCTTTTCTACCACCATAACCTCATTTAAAGTTCTCTAAGCTGGACACTTTTTTTCGCTCATTTATTATAACTCTACATAATTTAAACAAGCTTGCGTTACAGTTTACAATGGATCACACATTAGATCAATTTTGAAAAAAAAATGTGACTAGTGCAACATAATTATTTTTGCACAGTGTTAACAGTGGTTTTAAACATACTGCATATGTAATTCCTCTTTCAATGGTGTTTCCACTTTATTTCATCAGTTTTTATCAAGGTAAATAATTAAAAAACTGAGAGAAATAAACATATTTACACACTTTAAGAACAGTAAACACAGAAACACAACAAAGGAGAAAAAAACAACAAAGAATGACACACAATCAGCTCAGAGTACTCGTCCATTAATAACCCATGTTTGGCTGGCATCAGGCAAACAACACCTTGATACTTTGGAATGCAGAAGTTTTGTTCACTAATCTTGTTACTCAATATTCTCACTTTGGTGGTCCCCTGCTGCAACAGACTTTTATTACATATTACATTATTCCATATCCATTGAGTAAAACTGTGCAGTAGTCACTGAATGGAAATTTATCACTTATAAAATGATGGGACAACCTAATTAGAAGTCCATTTTGTCATGTAAGCCTTGGCTAATTTTGTTCAGGCTTTGTTAAAATTATTCCTTATACCACAACATTCATCTAAATGTAAATCCATGCCAAAAATATTTAATTTTTTTTCTGTCTTTTCCACTTTCTGGTTATTGCTTTTCAGCAGTTCACAATTTAGCTTTACCATTGTCTGTTCATTATATTTCAGTTCTAACAAATGTTAATGACTTAATTATTACTTCCTTAATTTTTCCAGTAACCAATGAAACTCCTGTTTGCAAGTATCAATCTTCTGGCTGGGTAGAAATGTATATTCCCACATGCCTCAAGCATCTGTGCCATATAACCCCAGCATCCTGGATCAGAGGGAATCTCCTTTGCAACCTTACTAGAAAAGAGAAATGTGTGCAAGTACCTCTAAACAAGCATTGTAAATTTCCTAGATTTAGTTGCATATCTTGATATAAATTGCTTAAGCTGCCCTACCATTGAGTATTTGTCTTCAGGAATGTCTTTGACCCAACTTTTTTTTTCATTTGTAGGTTCATAGGTGTTTGCTAGTGTAATGACCACAAGGGCCTTTTTAAGCCTAGCCATGCATCCCAAATTTCTGACAAGTTCTGGTACCCTTGATAACTCTAAGCAGGGGCTTGGCAGATAAGATATTTACAGGCAGGGCCCTGGGAGATGAACCATTTACAAGTTGCCTGTTTCCATTAGTGACATAGGTGCCAAGCCAGGGATGAATTTCCTGTTCCCCATCCAATTGTCTGAGTTACACTTGAATTGGGTCAGGGAGGAAGTTTGCTTTACATGGATGGGAGCCTGTTCCAGAGACAGGGTAGTCTCTAGAATGCATACCTTTCTTTCCAGTTGGTCATACTTATATCACAGGCAAGGTTTAAGCCTTTAGAATGAGCAATTTTGGTGTTACTTTGCGGATTTGCAGGAGGTCCATCAGAGTGGAGTCTGACAATGACCTGTATGCCAGGTATTGATCTCCCCTCAACAGCCTGCAGGAAATAGAATATAGGGATAGGACACTTAAGCACTGTGTTCTTTTAGTGAGAAACCTCTATGGATGTTTCATTTGTTGGATGTGCCTGGTTAGGTACATACCAAAGAGGGCATTGTACTCAATGATAAGTCTGATAAATGCTGAATACAGTGGAACAATGAGTTCCCTAGACCTAGATGCCATGCATCTGTTTATAAGTTGCCCAACATAGAAAGGTTTTCTCACTACTGTAGACACATGATGGTCAAAGGCTAGATTACTATGTGCATGTCTATGTCCCTGACTACCGGGATACCTCTGAGGAGTTTGTTGTCAATATGATAGATACAAGGGGTGGATGACTTCTGGAAGGATACAATTATGCATTCCTTACCATTTAGTTTTAATTCATGGCTCTGACACCAGTTGTTTGTCTGTGTCAGCCCTTCCTGGTGAACATTTGTGCTCATGTGGGATTCAATGAAAGCTCATAATTTGGAATCATTTGCAAGTTTAGTCAGCCAGAGACTATTGGCACTGGCCTTGACTTCAGAGGAGTGAATGCCAAATAGGAGCAGTCCAAAGACTGATCCCTGAGGGACTCCACTTGTGATTGGCCGCATTGTAGAGATCGACTCCCCAATTTTTACTTCCTGGGTCCTGTCTGTGAGCCAGTTGGCTAGCCACTGGGTGACATGTAGGTCTGTACTTAACCTCTTGAGTTTGTCAACAATGCCCGAGTGGGATATGTAACAGAATAAAAAACAAAAGTGTCCGTAGAGCAAAACAATGGAGGGTCCTCAAACAATTCAAAGTACTCGATGAAAGGCAAAGTAGAACTGCAGGTCACCAAAAAATCCAAGTCTTCTTGTTTGTACAAAGGCAGTTTTATTTGGATAAAATTGGTAAGCGCTTTCACAAAAACAGCTTCATCAGACCATATAACATTTATCATTAAAACAGAGAATAAATATATACTAAAAAAAAAAAAAAAAAAAAAAAAAAAAAAGCGCCAAACTAAAACCATTTAAAATTATTTAAAGGTGTATAATCACAATAATTCATTTCTCAGAGACATCTCAAAAAATACATTAAGAACAACATCACAAAAACACAGAAGCATTGATGCTGTAATGTTGAACAACAAAATCAATAAAGGCTACTAATATTTAATCTTGGGTCTCCTTAACTTCAATAAGGGGCGCAATGGCACCTTGCCATTAATGCCCGGTGTTATATCTGCTCTAAATCTGATGATCCAATTGATCTCCCTTGTTTCTGTGTGATTATCAATATCTCCCCTCCTGCATGTCCTCGAAATCTGCTCTAATATCCTAAACCTGAATTCATGACTAGAACCCAAGTCTCTCACATGTTTCGCAAGGGCATTATATAAATGTCCTTTTCGGATGTGATAAATATGTTCTCGCATCCTGTCTCTCAGCACACGGTTGGTCTTCCCTACGTAATAAGCAGGGCATGCTGTGCAGGTTGCGAGATAAACCACATCTTTAGACATGCAGTTGCCAGTTACCTTGATGGTGTAACTACCTGTTCCATGGGGGTATTTAAACACAGGGTCAGTCAAAATGTAGGAGCAGAAACTACACTTATTGCAAGCAGTCATATATGGTCCATCTAAATTTAAGGCATTATTATGTTGTTTCGGATAGCATAACAGCTGTTTAATATTCTTCTTATTACGGTAGATGAATCTAGGCTTATCACCAGTCAATTTCTTAATAGTAGGGTCTACTGATAATACATGCCAATGTTTTAAAAAGACATCCCTAAGTGTTGATATGTCCCTAGTATAAGAGATTGGAAAAATTACTTCACCTTTATTCATTATATCATCTTTTGATGGATGTGTGGTTCCAATACCAGAATAGACATCTATTGCACCCTCAGAGAAGTATGGAGTGGCCCTGTCCTTTCTCAGCATGTCTATCGATTCCATTCCTCTATCAATATCTAACATACTATAACCACGTTGCTTAAATCTAAGATCCAGGTCCTCCAGACCTAAATTAAATTCCTGATCTAAGGGTGTATATCTCGATAGTCTCATGGATTGACCACGGACTATGTTACGATACACATAACCTGGGTGCATGCTTGTACGGTGTAATAGGGTGTTCTTATGAGTGGATTTACGGAACAAACCTGTGTTGACTAACCCTCCTTGTAATTTCTCAACAAAAATGTCAAGGAAAGGTAACCTGCTATCAGACCATTCCATTGTAAATTTCAGGAACCCCAGAGAACCATTAACATAATCAAAAAATGCGTCCAACTCAGTCAGAGTGCCCTTCCAGACGAAGAAAAGGTCATCGACAAAACGCCGATAGAAGGGCACAGAGGACTGGAACAATTCATGTTGAAAAAGGTAACGATGTTCCCATTCCGCCATTACCAGGTTGGCGTAGCTATTGGCACACGAAGTGCCCATAGCCACGCCATCCTGCTGCAAAAAAACATGGTCCTGAAAACTAAAGACATTGGACTCAAGAACCATACCCAATAGGGACAATATCAACTCTCTGTTAACCAAATGTATAGTAGTTATCCTGGATAAATATGAATTAATCATAGCTAATCCCTCTGAATTGGGTATAACCGTGAACAAAGATTGGACGTCCATGGTTACCCAAAGTATATCATCCACCTGGCCACAATTGTTGATATATCCATAAAAGTCCAGCAAAAATTGTTTGGTATCCCTAAGAATAGAAGCATTAGCTTCAACATACGGACGCAGCTGAGCCTCAACGTACAATGAGAGCGTTTCAGTTATCCATCCTCTCCCTGCTACAATTGGCCTCATGGGAGGAGCAACTGGGTCCTTATGGATCTTAGGAAGGCCCTGGATCGTTGGTAAAAGTGGGTGCATAACATATAAAAAATCATAAAGATCTTTATGCAAAACGCCCTTGATAAATAAATCAGATAAATGTGTATGAACTTTTTCAATAATAGCGTCTACCATCTGATTAGAAATTGGCAGATAGAACTTTTTGTCCGCTAACAGACGAGTGGGATATGTGTCAAATACCTTGGCCAGGTCAAGGTATGCAGTGTGAACCATTTTTCCCTTATCCATCTCTTTGGTGTCCTTCCCAAAGAAGTCTACCAGGATGCGTAGGCATGACATGTCCTTGATGAAACCAAACTATTTGGGTCCAGTGTCTGGAGGTTTACTATATCCTTATTGATCATTTCAATGATAATTATTTCCATAGCTTTGCATATAAGACTAGTGAGAGTTATGTGCCTGCAGTTTCCAGGGTCTGTAGATGGTCCACCATTGTGTACAGGGATGAATGTTGCTGTTCTCCATTCATGAGGCATGAAGTTTGCTTGGAGGCTACAGTTATATAGCAATTCAAGAGGGCTTGATAGGTCATATTTCAAGCTATTTAGAAGACATCCTGGCTATTGTCTGGGCCCTTTGATGCAGTGTTCTTGGTCTTAGAGAGAGCATTAAGGACATGTTTCCTAGTGATAGCAGAGAGAGTTATATTTGATGGTATTTTCTGAGGGAAGGTTGAGGGGGAGAGGTGGGTAAAGTTGAAACTGAATTTTTCAGCCAGTAGGTTTGCTATATGTTATGTCTTAGTGTAGGTGGCTCCATTTACAATGAGGTCTGGGCACAATTGTGTATCACATTTGATGTTGCGGACATAGCTAAGAATGCCTTGGGGTTGTCCTTGGCCTGGGACGTCAAATTTACCTCAAATTTGGCTTTGGTAGACATTGTCCTCTGAGTTGCAGATTTAGTTTGATGAGAGTACTTTTATTCTGCTGGGTGCTACACCTCCTAATTTCTGCCATGATTTTCTTCCTTCTGTTACACAGCCTATTGATTTTGTGATTCCACATGGATGGCTTGCTTTTTGCGTTAATTCTGTACTTCTTCCTGGTGGATACAGCTGCTTCTTATGCAGCTTTACTGGAAAAGCTCACCCAGACACTGCCAAAACGTGCTGTGAGGGAAAGGTTAGTATCTTACCTTTCAAATCTCTCAGGGCTGTAAATGCTGTACTTAACTGGTAGATCACCTTTTGTCTCCATCAATAGTGAAACCAATACATGCAATATTATTCCCAATATTCTAAAATTTCTTGTGGTTTTCAACATCACTTCAAATTTCAAATGTAGATAGATATTGAAGCCAAACATTGTTTAATCTGTGTCCCACATTTCACCGTAGCTTAACTGTTTAATATTAGCTTAGACATTCTGCCTTTCTAGATCCACAATCCATTCTCTCCTGGAATGGCAATATAGCTATATACACTACCCAAAAGCAAATTTAATTTATCTTTTGCTGAGCAGATAGTCCCACTAGGCTAGTACACTCTTTTCAAAGGAGACCCGAGGTGGTATTAATACTACTGGGGGATATTTGGCTAGGTCACTGGGGAACTTCCCTGTTGTTGTGGGACCATTTTTGCTGATGTACTTTCTGCTTCGATTCCTGGCATGGAACCCACTATGACAAGCTTTGAAGTAATGGAGGGAGAAGAGAGTTGTTCTGTTGATAATAGCAGTGTAGTTCTGTCAGTCATACAGAAAACTATTGGAAAGCGAGTGGATAAGCACAAATAGAGTTTAGCTGATTTTAAACCACAGGATTTTGAAGAAGTTGTGGTAACTGAAATTGCTTCTGGAGGTTTGACTGATGAAAACTTGTTTGTTTATTGAAAAAATGTAATCCTGGAGAAGAGTCTGAGATTTCTTAGTTGGATATGATGGAAAGGTTTTCTGAATGGACAGTACAGAAGATTACAGGGAGCTGCAATCTGGAAAATCATACGCTGATGGAGCTAGGAGAACAAAAGGTTCTGTGAACTTTATTAAAAAGAAAAAAAATTGTTCAGTAAAAAAGAATGAATAATAGATATTTTGTGTGACCCAATTTAGTGTTATCTTTGGGTTTTAAGCATTAGACACTAGATTGTTGATTCATTTGGGGAAAGAGGCATTTTCAGACTGAAAACTTAATGGAAGGATTTTTGTTTACTTGAGAGAAAAAAGCACCATTACCCTTAGAATTAATTCATATTTCCAAGGCAAGGGACTTGATTAAACAAAGTGTTTGCTCAATTTTGTACTGATAAAATTGAGTTAAAATATGTTAAAATAATTTTTATTTATGTGTTATTCAGTTTCTGATATTCTGAAAGTTAAAGATGAGAGGGGTATGTGGAATGGAGATGGTGTGGGAACTGAATGTTATTTTAAAAAATGAAAAAGATGTAGAAAAAAACATTTACCAAGTGTTCTATATGTAGACGGTAATATAGGAACAGTTAGATATATGGGACAGCTGATGCTTTTTTGTGGAGATTCCAATCATATTATAAATGAGTGTGCAAAAATAAAATGCAGTCAATGCGAGGAAAAGGGTCATATGATAAATGAATGTAAAAAGGAATGCAGAGTATATAAAACTGAATGGCATTTTTAGTTTGATTGTAAAATGAGGAAGCAATATAATGTTGAACAGGATGATGAAAGTTTTGTAAGGCCTGAAAGTAATGAGGAAGTAGGGGTAAGGCTTCTAATGAAAAAATGAAGTAATAAAAAATGACTTAGATAAAAATGTTATATTTCAGGAGGATGAAGGTAACTGTACTGAGTGTATTGAAAATGAAGAAATTGAAAGTAATAAGTCATGTTTTGAAGGGAGTGTAAAGGATGTTGGGGAAAGAAAGTCAATATGTTTTAGGGTAAGAGTGAGGAAAATATTTAAAATACATCACCATAGATAAAAAAGAAAGGTAAAGAGTAAAGAGAGTTAGCTGTGTTTCAGCTAATGACAGTAGTGAAAAATCAGATTTTGAGGACTTGAGGATCAAGGAATGTTTGTACATAACTCAGAAAATATTAAATTGGGGAAAGAATAGACAACAAGAAAATGAAAATGTTAAATACTTAAACTTAAAAACAAGAAAAAGTAAATTGTAGAATACTTTCAGTAAATGTGAATAGTATTATTAATATTGCAAGGTGTGCTAAATGTGATGTAGATATTATTCTGATAGAGGATGTAAGATTCCTGAAAAGTGAATAAAGATTGCAAACAGAAAAAAAATTGTGAGGTAAAAAAATAATGTGGAATGTAGGAAGTGGATGTTGTTCTAGAGTGGCTGTATTGTGTAAAAACAGTAAAAATTTCAAGTGTAACATTGGTAAGGATGGGAAGGATAATTGTTGTGGATATGAGGTGGAGAGAATATAGTTATAGAATTATAGTATTATATACATATACAAATGGCAAGTATAAGGAGAATGTTCCATCAAATATTAGACTCTCTAGTTGTTAACATGAAAATTATCATTGCAGGGCACTTTAATTGTGGTTTAAGGGAAAGATGTTAAAATAGCAAGACATGATAAAATGTGGTAAGTTAACTACATGAAATAAAAGTCAGTTGACTTATAGAAGAGATACAATTGGATCAGAATTTATTATTTTGTACTCTCAGAAGGTTTGGGAGTAGCAGACGGTGATGTACTAAATACATTTTTTGGATCATTTAGCAATATGGATGGCGATGATGGAAGAAAGGGTGTGTGTTAAAACAGGACATAAATAAAACAAATGAGAAATTATGGGATGAATTTGAAGAGTGAAAAGCATTGCATTTAGTGAGGGATCATATAAGCACAAAGGACTTTTATAAAAATTTGTCTACGTGGTGGATTAAATTTAAAAAGAAGGATAAAGGATGAAACAAAGGAAGAAAACAAGAAGCATGGAAATGTCTAGAAATGCGCTGACGAATTTAAAGATAAATACAAGAGAGTAGTATGATATGGAAAAAGGAATTATATGAAAAAGATTGAAAAGAATTAAGACATTACTGGTTGAGCTGAGATATTTACAAGAGAGAAGTGAGGAAATGTCTGCATATTTGGGTAAAGCAGTAAAGGAGGATATTCGTATAATGAGGGAAATGAAACATATAAAAGGAGAGGTAAAAAGATCACAAGTTCAAGTTATGAGTATTGTAGTAGAAAATATGCCTAAGAGTAAAAAGAAAGAAAATAAAAGAGACTGGAAAGTAAAAACTTAAAGAATGAGTTAAGGAAGAATTTAAGAAAGAAATTACTATTAGTAAATTGGATGAAGTACTTAGAAAAGTAAATGTTAATTCACTATCAGGTCCAGATGGTACAGGTTATGAAATGTACAAGAAATTAAGGAATTGGCAAAGAGAATGTGTAAATGTTATGTAGTGAGATATTAAAATTTATATGGAAGAAAGATGGTAAGAATTAAGTAAAAAATTGGAGACCTGTTACATTAAATAATACACATTGTAACATATAATACAGAGGAGAATGGAAGGAGGGATGAAAGACATCACAGAAGAAAGTATATATGGTAAAAAGGGAAGGAATGCCAGAAATTATTATTGTTCGTTCAAGAAATTTTAGATTATCCCCGGGATTCATGAACCTTGCGCCAGGCGCACGCATAGCGTAGGCGTTATAATGCCAAATATGGCTGCCGAGCGATTCAGGTATGATCCAATTCCACGTGCACTACCGGCGTGCGCCAGATCTGCGCAGCCCCCGGCGTAGGTATGCTAAACACCCTATGTGTGGTGTGTCACCATGCAAATGAAGGCATATAGCGATTCACGAAGTGGTGCAGGCGTAGCATAAGCCCACGGCAATGTAAACCAAAAAAAACGGTTTACATTTTCCCAAACATAACATCGGAGTAATGGAAGAATGTCAGACCCAGGTATCACACTGTTAACATATGCCAATGGCGAAATACACAGACAATGGCAAAAGAAAATATGCACAACACGTAAATAACAACTTAAATGGCATGTCCACAGTAACTCACATCAGAACCACAGGACATGTGTGCGGAAGGTGCAACATAATGAAATAATATAACAATGTTATAAAACAGCATCGTAATAGACACCAGGTTCACAGCATAATACACCATGGTATGCATGGGACGCCACAACCACGGTGCAAGGGTTGCCAAGGACTCGCGGCAGTCTCCGGCGTGGTAACTATGAATTAGTAGTCAATGCCATGCAAATGAGGCAGATAATACTGAATCGCAAATGCCCCGCCGGAGTAAGGTTGTACCAAACGGCGCAGCGGTAAAACACCGAGGAGTGGCTCAGAGGGAATACATGACATCTGCAGAGGGGTGTGCCACCGTAGCAGTAAGCACATTGGAGCACAGCAAACCTGGGCTGTACATCGCAAATCAAAGCTGCAGGACTGGGGTGTGGGGTAATAGTTTAGCTGAGAGCACACAATGCGCGCAAAAGTGCATGTGTACGAGGATGACAATGTTCCTGGAACCTAGTAATGTGACGCACGCCCCCGCAAACAATATCGGAAACAGGAAGGTGATGTGAAAAATATAAGGAAATGCGGAAGAAGTGTAATTGGAGGACTAATGAGCAATCAACACTAATCAACCCACGAAGGCCAATCGACGGCAGCTGACAACTCTGCATGCAGAAACCTGCAAAACGGGATAGGGGAGGCATATGAATGCAAAGAAAGTAGGGGAGGTAGCAGATTGAAAAGATAGAAGACCTGACACAGCAGAGCAAAGCAGACTGGCAGCACAATGGCAGTAGCACACAAAACGCATGATATGCCATGTCCATGCAAGTACAAATGACAGTGCTCTGCAGGATGCATGCCAGAAAATGGTAGGTGCAACGTGCAGAAATAGTAAGGGAAGGTCGAAGGTAATCCATGGCAGGCAAGAGTAATTCAACACCAAAGGCAACACCGTTGTAGTTCCATCGGTAAAACACGGAAGATAACCCTTAGATACGGCCATACAAACACACCCTATGACATCATCGGTGTGCACAGCACAATAGTATAAAGTGTGAATGCACACAACACACAGCCGTGTATTCCCAAACGCCGCACCATAGGTGTAAACACACGGGGAACTTTTAAAATGTACATGTTGGGTGCTGCCATAGCTGTGATCCGTCAGCATGTGTTAGAGACATACGGTGTTGTGGAGGAGGATGCCAACAACCACCGCAGGCCTCGGAGGAGAAGGAGAGTGTTCAGACCAAGGGTAACCTACCAGGGGCTACATGACCTGGAGATAGTAGAGCGTTACAGGGTGGACAGGGACATGTTACAGCAAATAGTGGAGCTGTGCCAGCCACGCCTGAGAACAAGAAACAACAGAGGGGAACCCATCCCAGTGGACACAAAGGTATGTGTAAGCTTGCGAATACTGGCCACAGGTACCTTTCAAAGGCCAACTGGAGATATAATGGGCATCTCACAGGCATCAGCATCCAGGGTACTACATCAGTTCCTGGATGCCATGTTACCACATGCCAATGAGCATATATACTTCCCCAGATCTCAGGAGGATTTGGCTAGCAATATGCGCCACTTCCACCGTGTGGCACAATACCCGGAGGTACTGGGTGTGATAGACTGTACGCACATACAAATCAAGTCACCACCTGGCGAGCAGGGTAGACGCTACATAAACCACAAGGGATTCCACTCCATCAATTGCCAGGTCGTGTGCAATGCCCAGGGCATTATCATGGATGTGTGTGCTGGCAGCCCTGGAAGTTACCACGACTCCCATATCTGGCATGCCTCACAGCTGTATCAGGTATTTGTCAGGGGGGACATCCCACAAGGCCATCTCGTGGGGGATGCTGGCTATGCACTGGAGCCGTGGATGATGACTCCCATCAGAAATGCACACACACTCATGCAAGAACGCCATAATGAGGCACACGCACAAACCAGAATAATCATAGAGCGTGTGTTCGGGATGCTGAAATCACGGTTCCGGTGCTTGGATACATCTGGTGGAGCCTTGCAGTACTCTCCAGGCACATGTGCCCACATATTCATAGTATGTGCCATGCTACATAATATGATCCTGCGGAAGCAGCTGCTGCAGGGACATAATGGTGAAGGGCCACAAAGCCCACCACAATTGCCAAGGCCAGTCCAGGCACAGAGGGTTCCAGACCATGAACACACTGTGCCAGCCCCAGTAGGCAGATGGAGGTGTACCCAATATGCCTACGCCTTGGCAAAGAGGGAACGTATAGCACATACTCTGACAGCGTAGGCCCCATGGACTGACACCTCCCCACCTGCACACACAGTGAAATGGATGGCACACAAACATGACCACCTGTAAAGTGTAATGTATGGGTGGCCTTATGTGTGACTCCAACATAGGCAGCCCCCAAACACTGTAAACCCAACAGCCAGTGGAACATGTAACGCCAACACCTGAACAGTACGTGAGTCCTACAGCATATGGCGTTGCTGTGTGCCTGCCACGTTCACCGCAAGATGTATACATCTATATATATATATATATATATATATATATATATATATATATATATATATATATATATATATATATATATATATATATATATATATATATATATATATGTATATATATATATATATATATATATATATATATAGATAAATATGTACACATATACATATATATAATACAGATAAGAAAGGGAAGCAGAGGGATATAAGGTGACTGAGATGTATCCAGCGATATCTGTACATAGTATAGATAGTGCAACGACATTCTCAACATCCGGGAGGTTCACAATAATAGGATACCGCCAACCATGGAACGTGTAACATACCGATATGCATAACCGCGAGGCTGAAAGACCGACAGAACACAGTACTGTAACAGTACATGCACGTGTAATAGTATGATGATATGAAGGGAGAGGTAGTCACCGCTGCCGGTGTTGCGGTCCACGTAGGTACTGTGTGCAACCATCCCCGTGAGTGCCGTAGTATGTGTACGTGTGCGTTGAGGGTGCCGTGTGCGTCGCTGTGTGAGTGTAATGTGTGTGTGTCTGCAACATGTGTATGTTGGTGCCAAGGTAGAGGCAGAGCAGAATATTAGGTGTAGGCATACGGTACACTAGCCTCAGGCATATGTTCACTACTAGTCCCAGAGTAGTAGTGACAGCCCCACCCTGGCTAGGTGTGTCCTGACATAGAACGATACAAAGTGAATATGTTCCAGATAGTAGCACAGGAATATTCACCATAAGAAATGGAAAGGACGTATGTAATAGTCATTCCTGTATGTACGACACTGATATGTTACATGCAATATGATACGTAGGCAAAGTCACACAGCAATAGGTATGTTCCGCGGAAAAAAGTATGTGCTACCCCAGTACTGACCGTGGCCACGTGTTGGCCCGTAAACACTGCTGTGTGTTCCACAAGTGTCAAACAATCAATTCCCATTTGAATATGTGGCAACCACTGGCAAACAGGCTATGCCAACAACAGGACCACAATGGCTGCAAATATCTGGGACAGAATGACAAGGGATAGTTGTCACGTACACATAACCGCTGATATACCACATATGTTACGGAGGTATACATGCATCGAGCTCACCTGCAGACGATATCGAAACCACATAACAACAGCCCAACCTACAATCCCATAACAAAAGACTATTAACTGTTAACTCTCCAAGTAGGGATGGAGCACACAGACAACTATACTGTTTATGTAGAGATGCAAGGTCCACAAACCGTATCCGTGACGTACAACCACCGATATCCCCCACTGTAGATAATAAAGGAATAGAAACCGTAATAGCAGCACAAACATACAGTCAGTCAATGACATCTGCATAACCACAACATATCGCGTGGGAGACACAATGAAAGGCGGATGCATAATTGCATGCGTTGTATAAAGGAAAACAACAGCCATGTTACAGTTTTGAATGCAATACCCAGTTATCATTCATCGGTGGGACAGGTACACCCACATGTTGAATCAAATACTACACCTGTCACACACAATCCACGGGTGACATGAATTCAAAATATACTTGTCCCTATGCATAGCAGACGCAGTTACACATAACATAACACAATACAGACCATCTCCACGAAGGTAGGGCAAATAGCCAACGCTCAGGTGGAGAATCGAATTATACCCCAGTATCGACGCGTAACTTCCGAATGGAGTAGATGCACAGGTGATATGCACGTAATTACTCACGTACACATAGCTGCTGATATACCACAGAAGTTACGGAGGTATACATGCAGCACGCTCACCTGCAGACGATATCGGAACCAATTAACAACAGCCCAACCTACACTCCCATAACAAAAGACTATTAACTGTTAACTCTCCAAGTAGGGATGGAGCACACAGACAACTATACTGTCTATGTAGAGATGCAAGGCCCACAAACCGTATCCGTTACGTACAACCACCGATATCCCCCACCATAGATATTAAAGGAATACAAACCGTAATAGCAGCACAAACATACAGTCAGTCAATGACATCTGCATAACCACAACATATCGCGTGGGAGACACAATTAAAGGTGGATGCATAATTGCATGCGTTGTATAAAGGAAAACAACAGCCATGTTACAGTTTGGAATGCAATACACCATTATCATTCGTCGGCAGGACAGGTGCACCCACATGTTGAACCAAATACTACACCTGTCACACACAATCCGCGGGTGACATGAATCCAAAATATACTTGTCCCTATGCATAGCAGTTGCAGTTACACATAACATAACACAATACAGACCATCTCCATGAAGGTAGGGCAAATAGCCAACGCCCAGGTGGAGAATCCAATTATACCCCAGTATCGACGCGTAATTTCCGAATGGAGTAGATGCACAGGTGATATGCACGTAATTACTCACTGAGGAACAGCAATTGGTGGGATGGATTCACATGTTGCAGGTATCGACGTATATAAGGATGACTCTCAGGATATTCAAACCGTATGCTCATACTGAAACAGCGTTGTACTACCGAAAACGAAAGGAAACGGGAAAACAATAAACGGAATGAAACACCAACAAGGTATGTAGAACACACAATATGTAAGGTTGTGTAATGCATGATCTGTATTAATAAGCTGTACTGTATGTGAATGGTGGTTGTAATTAATTACCCTTGTCCGTAATGCAGAAAGTGGTGAAAGGTAGTTATGTAGTGATGTCTTGCTGAGCATACCAACGCTTGTAGACACCGTGTGTACAGCAGTGGGACATCATGTACACAGCAGAGACACCACAAGGGATGCTACAGGAGGGCATTAAAGAGAACAATGCCATACCACACACTGTTGCTGGCAGTGGATGTCCAACAAGGAAGTGCCATAGCAGGGGATAGTACATGTATGTATACTGTCACAGCACGCATGTGTATGAGCATATACCGTTGATGACATATGTAAGGTGTGGCCGACGTGCAAGTATGCTCTGCATTAGGGGATACTATGTGAAATATGTGTAATGTATAGTTGTCTAGGTAGATATGACAGATATCATACACAGTATCACAGGCATATCATGCATAACACAGGTATCGCCTATTGGTATGTACAATAACAGGATACATATGGCCTGTAGGTATGGGACATAGTAGTAGCATGATAGCTACTCTAAATGGAAGGGACACCAAGTAACCATGCACAAAGGACTTGTAGTATCTGCACAGATGCACAGTGGGCTACAGTGCAGTCTGGCACGTCCATGTGTAAGCACATGTGCAGTGTACACAGTAGTGTCACCTCTCCATGGTAGTGTCCTGTGAACAGCAGAGGCAGGTGTCAACTGCACCTCTACACAGTACAGCTGCTGTGGTGATACCAGGACTACATGTGTCACTCAAACAGCAAGGGAGGTATCACATGAACAGTGCTACTGTGTGTCCCTGCGGGATGTACACAGGACCTATGTGCCACAGCATGGTGTGTGTTAGGTTTGTGGAAGTAACACAGAAGCACAGCCCATGCAGTGTGTGTGTGCACATATCCAGGAGTATTTCATTCACAGTGCCCACCGCAGATGTCATGTATGAGGAGTATATGCATCAATAATGTGGTGGACATGGGCCGTGTCAGAGCAGAAGACACCCTGAGTATGTGGTATGCAGATGTGTACAGATGTGTTGTCCATATTACAGCCGCATATGTAAACTGTCTGAGCCCAGTAAACATCATGGCATGTCAATGTTGTGCCATGTAAAGCTGTAGCTGTTGTGGAAGGTACACCATAAATGTGGTATTGTACCCTTGACTGTGTGTAGATGTGTGTAGTTCACAGGTACAATGCCCACCTATGTACCAGCATCAGACACAGTACAGATAGGTGTGGCCTTGCAGAAGGATATCCATGCCACAGTGGAATACGGTAACCACAGGACTGTGTGTGGTGTATGTGTGTACTGCAACCATGTACAATGTGATATGTATGTAGGGGACCACTATCCATGTGATAGTCAGTGGGTGAATGATGTTATGCAAAGGTGATGTGCATGCACCGTGTGTCATGCATCTTGATGCCATGATACTCATATGAAGTATCCGTCACACTGACACCCATATGGTTGGTATCGGTATGAGCTGGTGGAGCAATAATGGCGTTTGGTATGTAGGTGTGGGAAATCTAGGCATGGACAGTACTCTGTGATAGCATGTACCGTATGTAAGCATATAGTGAACATGAGTGGCCCTATGACTGAGGACTGTGTAATGCAATATGTACCTGACATGTAGTAGGTACTATGGTATGCTGGCACCACTGTGTGTACTGTCCATGAGCCACATAGCATAACATCCTGAGACACAGGGTATGATGTGCAGGTGGATGTGTATGTTGTCAATACCAGAATGTGGAATGGTGCTGAAAGGCAATGTGAGGACAACGTATGATGTGTTGGCCTCCGTACCATCCTCAACTGCCCTAGCAACTGTATGACAGGTGCCCAGCATGTGTATGTGCCTTGCCGTGGCATTCACAAGCCCAACCCGGGTGCTAGGAAAGGACTGGAGGCCATCAATGTATGTGGGAATCACGTTCCTGATGATGTGCCCCATTGCCATGCAGAATGGTCCAGTCAGGAGTGTATGACTATAGTCCCAGTTGTGCAATGCAGTGCCACCTGTGTGTAGTGCGAGAAATGCTGCTGTGCGACAGTCAGGGTCCACAATGTCCGATAAAAGGCTAGCAGTGAATATAGTGGCCTGGTGTGGTGACATATACCGAACAGATTGGTGGGACATTACAGCCAGGGACATTGGAAGGTGACATTGGGCCAGTGTCCCAGGACATATCGTGTGTATGTCAGTACTGTGTATGTGACCACAGGGACACTATGATGTTCATGTACGGATTGCGACCCTGTAGTGAGTGAGAGGGTGTACTGTCGGTAAGTACGCCATCGCCTGGCACGCCGCCAACATTACCTCGGTCCGCAATGCTTGGTTGACTATTGTATGTGACATCAGATGTGGATGTTGCCAAAGAATACTGGCATACCACCACAATGCCTGAGGCCCCACACCGCCATGTGCGGCAGTCATGTGTAGGTAGCTAGCCTTGGAGTATGTGATGATGGACCTTGAGGACCCACCATGGCTGACAAGTGATGCACCCCACACATGTGAATGTACACCACTGTGCAACAGCCTGTACTTGTGGTTGTACATCATATGTGCATGGAACATGACCACCACAGTGGCGTCTGTGAACTGGTCAGTACCGCCATGTCTCTGTGTGGAATAGCATGATTCCTGCAATTGTGTACATGCTACTGAAGCGCACAGTGGTATGTGTCAGCATATGTATGTGTAGTGTCCATCTGCTCGGGTGTCATGATGTTAACAACTGCTGTCAGCAGACGTCTGTAGTAGTTGTTGTAGTACACATGTTCCGTGTATGCTGTGATGGGTGTGTTTCCAGGTTGTGGCTAGCAAGGCCGTGTAGCATATGTGTGGAACCCACCAAAGAGGGGATAACCCCAGGTGTAACACACTAGTCACATGGAGGTAGTGTTCATGCTAAGGGTAGTGTAGGTATGGTATGTGTTGTGTATTGTGTCATCCAGCTGAGTGGAGTGCATGACTCAAGCATGTGTAGGTACATGGGTGTCTATCCCAGGGAAGTGTGGGTTACTGTCAGCACACAGCAGTAGTAGCTGTCTGAGGCCCAATGTACACTATAACATCACAGACGGTATGTAACCTGTGGTGTACAACGTCGACTCTGTCGTGTGTTACAATGTGTATAGCGGTCACAAACACGGTTATCTGCACATGGAGCACCAATGATGCATTGTGCTAAGCAACTATCCAGGATGTGTGCAAAACACTGTGTGATGTGTGAACCCCTCATCTGTGGGTGTTCCAGTCCAGGTATGTGCCTGGAAGGTACGGTCCGTGTACAATCCGTAATCGCAGGTGTTCTGTGCAGAGCATGGAGGCAGGTCCCAGTCACTGCAGAGATATGTGAGCGGTGCAATAGTGTGTGTGCCTCACATGTGTGCATCACAGTGGAAGATGCAAGCATTGTTCCACATGACCCCATGCCGTGCCTGCCAGTTACAGCCCTGCCGGTGACAGTTATGTGAAACTGCCAGAGAGGCAGTATAGCATGTGAAGATGTACATGTGTGCTGTGCACCCCAGGCCGATGGCTGCAGGTCATGCGTGCCACAGCATTGTGTTTGACTTGGACTGTCATAGTGGGCAGATACCACATGCCTGTACAATAACAGCAGGAGCATAGGCAACTGTTGCAGTGACACAGTAGGTCAATGTACAGTGTTCCTGTGTCCAGACCACTGCCGAATGTACACCATGGCTAGACACACACCCAGAGGGCTATAACACCGGGGAGCCATTGCATGTCCCAGTACACGTAGTCTGTGTATTGCCATCACAGGGCAGTCACAATAACATGATGTATGAGAGATATATTGTACCAGGTGATGTGTCATGTATGCGTATGTTGGGTTCCAGAGGTGTTCACCCATCCGCAACATCTCAGTGCATGATGCCTTGTGTAACATGATGTGTGGAACTGCATTGTGATTCACAACAGAGTCATCCATGACTGGTGTGTTGTGAATGTTGTAACCCATGAGTCTGCGGGATATACACTGGTGATGTTGGCTGCCATGCTGGGGGCCACCAGTGGTGCCTACAGTGGTTATACAGACATATTGCATATGTTGTTCTTGCAGGAATGTCCATTGTTGTAGACGATGTGGTACTACGTGATGGTAGGTGTGTGATGTGAATGTTACACATCCAGACGTGACCGTCAGGTGCAGTCATGGTTGTCGACAGCATCACTCCCATCCACAGCTGTCAGCACCCTGTCCCCAGAATGGGTAACAGTAGCCCTCGTACTGTGTGACTAATGTGCAGATCGTAGAACACCTACTACTGGCTGACTAACAGTGTCAACTAGGAAGGGTATATGATGGCTGAAATATGCTGCTCTAATGTATAAATATGATATCCCAATGAATTACTATGATTCCCATCTAGTAAGCCATGGCTGGCATGTAAACCGTGTACAACAATGAATGTGTGACAGGCCCTTCCAATGTGGAACCTTGATGAATATGCACCTGTTAGAACACCAAATGAGGTACGTTGCATGTAATGATGTACAACTGACAGCTATGGGCACAGCATGGATGCAGAAGCACATCTCCCACAGGCAGTACCGCTGTACGTTGGTAGGGGAGCATTGCATGAGTACATGTGACAGTTGCTGTATTGCCACATGTACGACATATCCATCATATAGGGGTAGCACTGGCACGTGACGGTTGGACATGCCTGTACATACGACCATGTCCCACAGGATATGTGTGTTAAGTGTGTACAACACCTGATGTACCTTGAGCAAGCTGCGAAGTGTATGACTGCCAGCATACCTGTGTGACATGTTGTGCAATGGGTGCAAAGGTAATCAGTAGCACATTACATGCTCACATGTCCTGCACAGGTGCATAGCTTGACCGTACAATACAAATAGGGTGTTGGATAATAGCAACCCACAAGCGGTGATGAGTAAGGGTGGCAATGAACTATCACCTTTCCGGGTAAGGTGTGCATGTCCATGACACATTAGCACCTGAGATGTTAGCAGTACAGCTGTACAGGGCGGCATGTATATTTGATTACAAATACCTTTGCGTGTTTCACCAGTGGCCTGTTGACAGACAGACATCAACACAATGTGCAGCATTGACATGTGCACAGCACATCAACGCCGGCTACAGTAGAACAGGGTTAATGTGTTGACATGTGCACAGAACATCAGCGCCAGCTACAGTCGAACACAGTATGTGTTGAACACCACTGTCATTGTAGCCCATGCCACAGAGAGAAATGTTATGCATCTGTGTATGTACGGCTGGGAATGGACCTGACCTAGCAGTATAGCTGTGTCAGTGTTGCGAACAACATACTGAATGGGCTGTGTGTGTGAGGTGTGTGTCATAAGTGTACGGTCTGATGGATGATACCAGCATTGCCACCGCTATGTGAACATCCCCGTCCCCATAAATGAATACCTAGGCTGTGCCCAACACCATGGTCACTGTGGAAGGGATGGTGCTGTTTGGTGCACCCGCTGACATGGTGGTGACAGCAGGCACTGGATGTAGACATATGAGGTACCCATGTCAGGTCGGGGTACCATCCATGTGCACGGGATATCACCGTGCGGGCATATACAGCACTGTGTTGAACAATAGTACAGCACATAGCACCTGTTAGGGGTAATGTTTATGCATGGATGTGCGACCAGCATGCACAATACACACCTCCACCATGCAGCATGCTGCCTACCTTGCAGAAGGAAATTGTCCACACCATGATGATGGACATGCAACATGTCCATATACCCATATGAATGACATATGGAATGGACAGCCACCGTCCTAATACTGGTATTCCACAGGCTGGACACATCCCTGTGCCATATATGTGATATACCCTGCCATACCATGCAACCCTATCCATCAAGGCTGCACGTGTCGCCACAGTCATATATGGTGCGATGGCCACATGGTACATGCACTATCAACCGACTGGATCAGTAATGTGGCACTGATGCACCCTGTGGTGTCACAATTGCTGTGTGACAGCGTGTACAACATGCGCGCACATGCTATGTTTGCCCATCCATGCAAATGTCATATGAATAGACATTGTCCCATGTGTATCACATGTGCAATACAGGCGAGCCATGGCAGGATGTTCAACACCCGTACAATGCTGAGTAGATGTATATGGCAAAACACATGCATGTACAGGTGTCCATGTGTATGTGTGCAGTGTCACTGCTGATGTCCATAATGGCTGCGTCTGATGCTATGTGACATATACACAGCATCCAGGTGAATAGTAGTACTGTGGACACATCGGGCCAAGTGCAGATTGGTAAGAACACAGGTGCAGGCAAGTACACATGTCCACAGCAAGTTACCATCTACATGGAGTATGTACACTGTGATGAGTTGACACAGAGATATGATATCCACTGCATAACGGTGTGACAGGTGTGACAGTAACACGTCAGCTGTGTCAGTGTCATGATGCTTCTCAGAGATTACTGTGCAGATGTCGTACATGTCATAGCAATGTATGTTCAGCGGTATGCCAGTACATCAGTGTGAATGTGACCTGTCACCATCATTATGTCTTACAGATAATGCCACGTTCATGGCTCCCAGCCTTCAGCCCCCAGGAGGATGATGTCATCATACCATTGCTCCATGACAACTATGACGTGCTGTTCAGCCATGTGCCACAGCATGCTCAGCAGCGGGATGACCTGTGGCAGGATATACGCAGGAGGGTGAATAACGTGGGTGGCAACAACCGCACCTACCAGCAGGTATGCAGACACTGCACGGACCTGATACGGCATGCGAAACAGTGTGCCACTGCAATCACCAGAGAACAAGGTGGAACAGGTGGTGGGCCACCAACCCAGTCCCCACTCACACACACAGAGGAGCTACTAGCCAGTCTGGGGACACCCAGGGAATAGCATGTGGAAACACTAGCCACCATCGTGGAGGTGGGTGTCTCCCAACCAATGAGCCTGGAGTTGTCTGGTAAGTCAGTCCTGCATATGAGTATGATATCCACTGTAGTTGCAGGTGTCACTGTACATCATGTAAAGTAACAACACATGCCAGGTATATGGGCACACAAGCTGCATACTATAGTATGCTACGTTGTGTATGCAGACGTGTGCATACCATATGCTATCACACAGGTACATGTGTTCACATGCACAGTGCGAACTGTGGCTGTCATACAGTCATGGATAATGTTTATACTGTTGTGTCGCCCCTATACAGGTACCTCTGGCGTGTCGCACAGACATGGGTCCGTCACAGGTGAGACTGTTGTCAGTATCAGGCATGTTACAGTGTAGAGTTATTTGCCATGTGGCCAGGTATAACATGCACACCCGGGTTTTGTTCCAGTCACGTTATACAGGTTGCACCACCAGACACACACACATGCCACCCATGTGCAATAGATACACCATTAGTATACACCAGCATGAAACCACAGTACCTGTCAATGTGATATGTGCGGTCAGCTATGCATACAACGGTGGAGGTGTTCTACAATGGATGCATATGTAGTATGCATTGGAACAACATTTGTGGTACGCACACAGTACCACACAGTGAGCAGTGATCTGGGCAGCACACAGGTGTCACCATTGTGACATATGCCCCTGCATTGTGTGCACACATTGTGACACGCCACCCGACATGTCCCAAGCTTGTGGTGTTCTGTCCGCAATATTGTCACACCATCACATGACCTACACCCGACATAACACACATCCACACTGTTGTCTGCATAGCCCTGTAGATTGTGACACCTCTGACATGTATGGGTGTATGTCACATGGGACACCACAGACATGTGTACAAGATGCCCATCACACACAATTGTCCAACAACCGTTCACACATGGCCATGGGTGATAGCCTCAGGCATGTTGCCACACAGTACGTCTGTTGTGGATAGACCCCATTGCACATTGTCCACACATAGTGCAATCATAGCCATAGTGGACCACTTGTACATTTGATGTGTTACACCGGACAACCAGAATGCCTGTCTGCAGCCACCGGAGGTGTCACCGATGTCTACCATATACGATCTGTGGAACAGCATGACTGTGTTGCAGTCATGGCAATGCAATACGTCCATGTTATGCATTGCACAGCAACATACATGCGTCATGTTGCCATGCAATGGCACAGTGCCTGTACTCCACACTGTATAGCTATGTACACGGCTCACACTAACCACACCTGCACATACACATTTGCTAAACATGCATTCTATCTGTAGGCTGTACACACAACACTGCACTGTGAGGCCCATTATGATGCTGTGCATGTGTCAGGACACCATTGTGTCAAACATGTATACATGTTACTGCACATGTCAGCGGATTACATGTCAAGGTAACGTCAGCCATGTGTACTGTTAACCGTGGCCACATGGTGTATCACGGTGATGCATGCAAATTACCATGATTGTGTGTACTGCATGCCTACTGATATGACACCTGCTTGATGTAGTGTGCACCCCAGGGTGGTATGCATACTAACACTATTAATGTCTGAGCTGCATTCCCTGTGCTGTAGTGCAGGAATGCTGCATGCCATCTGAAATATCACATGCATGGTGTGTCTGTGTGTGTCTGTGTGTGTGTGTCTGTGTGTAATGTACCTTACAGTATGTCTTTGCATTCACAGGTGGTGTAGGTGTGTTACCCTCCTGCGATCCATCTGATGTTAGTGTCCCCACAGATACTAGCGGTGATGACCATATGCATGAGGTACAGGCAGGGTTATCAGGGGCGGAATCTGTGCCATTGGTTACCATCCCACCTATGTCCCCTCTTCCCTTTACATGGTTCTGATGCCAACACATACCACATCACCGTTGCCCATAGAGGAAGGACAGTCAGCATCTGTTGGCATTGAACAGGAATGTGTGGTGGCTACAGAAGGTGTGACTACACAACATGTTGCCAGTGTAATGACTGGTGATGTGCCACACAGGCATGTGGCTGGTGCTGCTCATAGGAGGACCTCTGGCAGACATGCACCTGCAGCACAGGGCGCAGCAGCTGGTATCACCAGACGCATGTTCCAGACTGTAATGGCGGCACAGGCACATGCAGAACGGCAGAACCAAGAAGGGCAGAGGCTGCAGAGGGCTGCAATCCGTACCCTGAATGACAACATCCAGTCATTGGCAAATGCTCAACAGCAGATTGCTAATGTACTGGATAGGCGATTAGGTGAAATGGTTGGAATCCTCGACCAAGGCATGGCAATCTGCGAGCGTGAGCTGTCTGTGCTGGAACACCTGGTAGGGGTGAGGCGTAGGACACGTGGGCGTAGGCCACCTCTCATGCCCACTCACATAGTGCCGGTAGCAGTAGCAGTGCAGCTGGTGCTGCACTGTCCACACCAGGACACAGCAGGCCACGTGGACGTGGCCCTGGCCAGTCCCATCATGGACACGGTTCCAGCGGACATGTGTCATCGGACAGTAGCCACTCTGTACCTCCACCCGGTAGTGCCCGTGCAACCCCAGGTAGGCACAGGTCACATGGCCGTGGATGGACACAGTGAGCTGTACAACCTGCACTGTACAGTCTGAGGCTGTCAATTATACCCCGTGTAGGCATCACATATGGCTGAACTGTGTACACACATACCCACACACAGCAGACACAACTGTAGGGCTCCACCACATCCACATGCATTCTGCACAGACATGTCCAGTAAACCCACGGCCCTTACACACACACATGATGTTATCCATTGGTGCAGCCTATGCCCCTGGCAAACATATCACCCTGTGCATATGATGAAGCCTCTGCCGCATCCCTGTCATCCACACTATCATTGCAGGGTTATGCAAATATATTCTGATGCACATGGTGGACAGGATAGTGAGAGGTGTATGTGATACCTGTGTATGCATAGCGTGGGATGTGTATGTTGCAGTGGTTGTGTATGAATACTGGCAGATGCGTATGTGATACCTGTGTATGCATAGCGTGGGATGTGTATGTTGCAGTGGTTGTGTATGAATACTGACAGATGCATATGTGATACCTGTGTATGCATAGCGTGGGATGTGTATGTTGCAGTGGTTGTGTATGAATACTGACAGATGCGTATGTGATACCTGTGTATGCATAGTGTGGGATGTGTATGTTGCAGTGGTTGTGTATGAATACTGACAGATGCATATGTGATACCTGTGTATGTATAGCGTGGGATGTGTATGTTGCAGTGGTTGTGTATGAATACTGACAGATGCGTATGTGACGTGGGTTGTGTACTGTCAACATGCAGCAGACATACCATGTAGTGCAGGTGCAGCATGCATTGTGATGTGTTCACGGTATGTATGGCGGTTACATGTGTAGCACCATGTTGGTTCTGATACCCTGAATCCCTCCTATGGTGTACTCGCATGTGCCTACAGGGAGCACCATTATCGGTCCCCCACGTGTAGCTGTGGATTACTCACAGGCACATCTGGCAATATCAGCATACTACATGTACCCGCAACCTGCCTGGACACCTACATGACACACATGTCTGCACATATACTGCACCTGATGCATGTGGTCGGTGCCACAGGCTACACTGGACAGAGACGTCACATACATAGCAGGACACACTACAGGTATGGTGACATGGTGCAGGTGTCATACACAGCGTGATGGCCACTGACTTCAGGTGTCACCTGTCAGCTGTGGGGCACACTGTGCAGCAGTAGGACCCTGTAACAGTACAGGAACATGGTCTCAATCGTGGGGTGTACACCACTATGACGCACACCCCATAGTGTGCAGATGGGGACACCTGCCTGTGTGGTCAGCACACTCACAATACTATGCACCCACACGCCATGTCACAGGGAGCGGACTTGTACAGGTAGACAGTATGCCTCACACCTATGGCATTGACAGGGTTGTGCAAGGCAGCACCATTACAGGATAGTCACCATGTGTGGTACGTGTTCGTTCACAACAGTATATTAGCATACACCCTCACACCAAGCAGCAGACATACAAACATGTAGACACACACACATTGTGGTGACCACACATGTGTACACAGAGAGACAACGTGTTGCATGTACTGCACCATCCAAATGCATGCTCCCCACACTGAGGTATGTACAGATCTCTACTATGGTGTACAGGGATGTGTAGCATGTGGGACATATTCCCCCCGATATGTGGCATACATGGGCACACAGTCATGCACACATGTCAGTGCTGGGAATACTACACCCGCCATATGATACGTGTGCAGGCATGCAGTGGTATGTAGTGCATTATGTGTACCAACACTGTATCCGGCAGATGTGCTGATATATGCACTTGGGGGGGTGGTAGGTGTTACAGTTGCCATGTGACATACAGTCGATAACACCTGACCGCTGGGTATGCATTATGTCAGCACTGTCATGTAACAGCGATATAGCATACTGTATGCACATGGCAGGGTAGGATGGTGTGTGACACAACTGTGAGCCACCACCTGCACACATGCATGCAGACAGGTGTTTAAACACATTATGTACACACATACCTCCATACATGCTGTTTCTATGCCACCGTATAACGGCCCCTATGATGGGTATGCATGTGGTAGGTTATTGCAACTATGTTATGGGCATCGGCCAATGCTCATGCATGGCTGCTCCATGCACAGTACACATGTCACATGTGTCTCCTGTTGCCATGTGTGTATGCATTGCTACTTTTTGACATGTGTGTTGACATACATACAACATGGACTGTGGTATGGTATCACAGCTGTCACAGGCGAACAATACAAGGGTATGTGTCCCAGTCAACACTGCTACACCCTGTAGTGGGAGCATTCCACAGACATGGGTCCACCTTCCATTCATGTGTGTAGCACTGCGTATGCCAGTGTTATGCATGTGGTACATCACAGGCTTTGTATGTGTCATGTGTGCAGTCCATGCACACATCCAGACAATCACATGTATGACATATCCAGATGTTTGTTCATTGTGGTACAGCAGCAGTCATGTGTCACAGCTGTGTCAGGGCCGTGGTATGTGTGGAGCCGACCTGTCCATGTATACTGATATGGGTGGACTACATCACACATGTTGGATCATTGTTAGTACATGTGTACTCTGCACAACTGGTGTACACTGCTATACAGACCTGTGGACATATGTCACATGCTGTTGGACAGTGAGGCTTACTGCTGCACCAATGACATGGTGCTGGCATGACAGCTAAGGTGTTCACTGCAGTGTGTACATGTTTGACCTGCACCCGTGACACCTGTGATGTCATCTGTGTGTGTACGAGTAACTGCATGTGTGACCACCCTGTGCGTGTGGACAGGTTTACCTTACTGTGACCTGCTGTGTGTACACTCCGTCTGCATGCTGGACGTCGCGTAGCAAATGCTAAGTATGTGAGCATGCCCAGTAAGCAGTTGTGTAGATGGACACACTGTACATTGCACACTGTGCCCTTCTGTGATTATACCCGTGTGCATGCATGTTTCCCCTTTGCAACTGCTAAGTGTGTGAGCATGCCCAGTTTGCTGTTGTGTAGGTGGACACACAGTACATTCCACACTCTGCCCTTCCATGATTACACTCCATGTGTATGCCTTCTGTGTGTACACTCCGTCTGCATGCTGGACGGCGCGTAGCAAATGCTAAGTGTGTGGGCATGCCCAGTAAGCAGTTGTGTAGATGGACACACAGTACATTGCACACTCCGCCGTTCTGTGATTATACCCCGTGTGCATGTATGTTTCCCCTTAGCAAACGCTAAGTGTGTGAGCATGCCCGGTTTGCTGTTGTGTGGGTGGACACACAGTACGTTCCACACTCTGCCCTTTCATGATTACACTCCATGTGCATGCATGTTTGCACTTTGCAAAGGCTAAGTGTGTGAGCATGCCCAGTATGCCAGTCATGGACACACAGTACATTTGGCACCGACGTCTGATACTAGGTGTGTAGCCATGGACATTGACATCCTGCATAGCCATGGTGGCCATCCAGGCGAATTATATGTAGTTGCTATGCCACAATGGATGCCTACATCAAACACACTGGTTGCTCTCTCAAAGGGTGTACTGTCTGTAGTGCAGCCCATATCCATTTTGTGATGTAGTGCTCCGTAGATAGTTAGTATTCCCGAGTGCAGCACTGCCGTGTTACTGTACGTCCACCTTGGGATAGTAACATGCTGTGTGACTGCTCACTCTGTATTCATTCCCTATCGGCATCCTTGCCTTTGCGGATGATGTCACCCACCTAGAAGTATGCCTCTGACAGTGCTGTGCTCAGTAATCTTGGTAGCTCATTCTGTAAATGCATCATGCTGTAGTGTGTTCATGTAGGTAGGTGTAGGTTCAACTCCCAGTCCTTCCAAGTGCGTGTGTGTTTCCAGCTGCCTCCGGAGACAGTGATGCTTTTAGACGCCTCACAACACATACATTTGCTATCGGCGTCTATTCCTTTGCGGATGATGTCACCCACCTAAAAGTATGCCTCTGACAGTGCTGTGCTCAGTAATCTCGGTAGCGCATTCTGTAAATGCATCATGCTGTAGTGTGTTCATGCAGGTAGGTGTAGGTTCAACTCCCGGCCCTTCCAAGTGCATGTGTGTGTGTGTGTTTCCAGCTGCCTCTGGAGACAGTGATGCTTTTAGACGCCTCACAACACATACATTTGCTATCAGTGTCTATTCCTTTGCGGATGATGTCGCCCACCTAGAAGTATGCCTCTGACAGTGCTGTGCTCAGTAATCTGAGTAGCGCATTCTGTAATTATGTCATACTGTCGTGCGATAGGGTAGGTAGGTGTAAGGTCAATTCCCATGCCTGCCAGATGTGTGTGTGTGTCTATGCTCCCAGCCGCATGGGTTCGTAGGTTATGGTTTTAGGTGCTTCGCAACACACATATATCCTGCTGACGTCTCTGTGTTTGCGGATGTTGAGACGCACCTAGTGGACTGCCTGTGTGTCTGCTGTGGTTAGCGACCTCCGTAGCGTGTTCTCTACATGCGTCATGCTGTGGTGTGATAGGGTAGTGATGTGTAGGTTCCACTACCGGCCTTGCCACATGTGTCTGTCTGTATCTCTCTCGATGTATGTATATATACATATTTTATGCCCATAGCGCTGCTCTTGCATGGACAGCTGTCTGTCCCATGTATCGCATATTTGCACAGCTTACACATAGCAATGTGGTATGATGCAAATCCGAACATTGTCCATGCAACGTCCGTGTTCCAGGAGGTGTTACACGCCCTTACAGACATCCGCTGTATATCTTGGCAGACAGCTATCCTTGCTGTACTGTCACTTTACATGCCATAGACTTTGTGTATCATTGCCTGTTTATGATGTGTGTATGTCTATCTGAGCTGTGTGCATGGTCGTGTGTATGTCCCACTATAATCATCTGTGCAGGTGTCGCCAATATAGGTAATTCATGTAGACTGCTGTTTAATTTGCATTTCAGCACATACCTGCGGACAGTACTGCAGTTCCTACTGCAGCACATTTCATCATCTTGCAGTGGATAATAATGTTTCCACACACATGTATCTGTTTCTGTTCATAACACTCCACCTCAAGGAGCGTATATCTGGACAAGGCCTTATGTGATAGTGGGACACTCAGGGCCAGTAATGACATGTTGCTCTTAGAAACATTGCTAGTGAGCACAGTGATATGTTATGCATGAGTATGGCATTTCTGTCTGATTTGGCATGTCGTCAGTTATCATGAGGGTGCCGGACTGTTACTGTTACGTGGAACACAGCAAACATATGAGGCATACCTCTACACAGTCTGCGTACATCTGTACAGTTGCAGAGTATGTGTCTGATACAACATACCTACTGTCTGACTACAATACACACACAGTGTATGGCGGCATGACAGCCCACATGGCATTACTTTGTATTTGCACGACACACCCACACAGACAGCTGTATTCCTCACACAGGTCTACATCTGCTTATCCACACTAATTGTTCTTTCATGTACCATATGTGTGCTTTGTATTTGCACTTTCCGTCAGTGGCGGGGCTCACGTACGACTATGGGGATCTGGTAATTGTTATGTTGACACTTCATGACACCCTGGGGGACACTTCACCTTTGTGTCTAATTACCTTCCACATTGACCTTCGCAGGGCATATGTTGTCATTCACATTTTCCGGGGTATGACTTATACATGTTTGCCCATTTGTCCTGCTGTCTTTCTTCTCACCTGTCCGCCTAATATCACCAGTTCAGTACATGTATTTCGGACAGGTTAGCTCCTTCATACCCTTGACCTGTTGTCATTATGTGTACACGCTCTGACGTTTGGCCTTTGCCCTTGTTACATTTCACATAGTGATGTGCCTTTCTGGCTGATTGCTGTCTAGGCATTACGGACTGTGCGGTAGATGATAGTGACCGCTATTTCCATTGCATGATTAGTGACACTCATAACATCCGTATTCATGGCTACGCCAGTATTCGCACAACGGTCTGAGTTTGTATGGGGTATTTATAATGTAGTCCCTATCTGTATTTCCTGTACTATGCCTTACTGCAGCTGTGTTATTCTGACAGTTTTCCAGCTATGGGTACCATCTTGGTCGTACGCATGTCCATCCATGGGAATCGCCTACAGGACACTAATATAGGGCTGTACATATTTCCAACTTGCTTTCCGCACTATCCAGTGGATGCTTTGCACCATTATTGAGAATAAAGGCATGTGCTATACCCACATCCCTCCCACGGGGTGGGCCTACGAAATCTCTGCCAAACAACACCTAGGCCCATTTCTGCATACCCAGGTTCCCATGCCTGCAACCCTCTACGGTACACATTACACATGGTTAATGTGTGCGGTACTGCAATGTGGACGCACTTTTATGCACTCCCCACTCTAGGGATATCTGTGCATACGTCCTGCATTTCATGGACACATGTGTCATCACCCTTGCACCTGCTTTTAGTGCATATACAGCTGATTTGTATATGCGTCTGTCACTTCGTTTGCATCAATCGTTGCAGGTACTGCGAATGGATAACTTTTTGGAGTCCTACAATGGACACCAATATGCATGTTTAAAGTGTAGAACTTGCTGGACTGTCACTTTCTGGCCAATGATTTTGACTGCTGCTGCATATTCCCCATTCGTGGATGTCTGTTTGACTACCCATATTAGCTATTACTTGGCATATTTATATCCATGTGTCATATATATGGGACATAGGTCTGTTGTGTGTACATATATACATGTAAACTCCTCGTTTCATACCTTGCTTTGTTAATGTCTGTGGATTACCTGTGTACACACATCTATACCCATACCATACCTTCCCACTGTACAGCTACTGGCAGAGTGTACGGATGGTTGACCCTTTATCTTAGGTGTGTTTTACATTGACCGGTGTCTATCTGGCAATTTGCTGGCATTTCATTTGAGACTTACGGTGGCACCTTCTGACAAGTAGTTCAGGTTACGGATGCATACCCTTCGTCAATCCCTGCTACTAACACACCCGTTATTCTATCCACTTTCTATGTTTGTTTTAGCACATATCTTGTGTTTCTCACTATTTGTACCAGTACTTTGCATGGCATTGTCCGGTTCCATACTTTCAGAGGCTGACAGTTTTGAGACGTGTATAACTAACGTGGGGGAAACAGCATTAATTTACTCTGCTGTGAGAGGATCACACACGCACAGGCGCACTTGCATTTCCTTATTGTGGGTTACGCGCAGGCGCACATGCATATCCATATTCTGGGTTACATATGTTTACTGTGTCTTTGTGCTTACGTGGCCTGTATTAGTTGTGACAGTACCAGTAACATATCTCTGATCCGGTTAACAGACGTATGCAAAACACACTTTCACCTTTACATATGTAACTGTCTTTGCGGCACAGACACATTAGTTACACGTTCACATTTATATGTTCTATACTCGTAATTCAAACGGGACTGCATTCACGTTGGCCGGTTGCTGTGACCACTACATGTTTGGTGTTCTGTCTCATTTATATGCATACCCATGGTACATAGCTACATTAACATATTCCCACCCCCCCGCACTCACTTACGTCACAGGCATCCATTCTCCTGCTGGGAAAAGTGTGGTACTACATGTTACACATTCCCTATTCCCTAATGCTCTTGACCCAGGATGCATATGGCGTAACCGCAGGGATATTCAGAACACAAAGGCTTATAGTCCCAATGCATGCAGGTCTTTAATTGTCAGGGTGTTCCTGTGGTGCTCTGGGATTGGTCTTGTCCGCCTAGTGTACAGCACTGCCCTGACCGTGTAGGAATGTCAGACGAGGCACATGGGCACGGTTTGTCCATGTTTATTATACCATGACCCCCCATTATTCCATACCGTGCACGCTGATTGGCCAGCGTGCCCGTTGTAAATCGAGTTATACTAATGGAAGACAGTCCGGTCGCCCGGACCTTTTTCCATTAGTATAACTCGATATTTAAAACCTGTCTCGCTATGTTAGGTGGGTTTAACATAGCGGAACAGCTTTAAATAAGCAACGGAGATGTCCGTTGCTTACTTTAAAGCTGTCTCGCTATGCTAAACACATTTAACATAGCGAGACAGGTTTTAAAAGAAAGCAATGGGGAAATCAAGCTCTCCGTTTCTTTTTTGTGGTGTTTTGCTATGTTAACTGGGTTTAACATAGCGAGACAGTTTTAAAATTAGCAACGGACATCTCCGTTGCTTATTTTAAAGCTGTCTCGCTATGTTAAACCCATGTAACATAGCGAAACACTACAACTAAGCGACGGAGATCTTGCTTTCTCCCGTTGCTTTTGCCCACAGCTGTGATGTACTGCACAGGCGCGCAGTACATCAGCACTGCCGCGGATGCCAGACATCTGCGGAAGGGCAGCAGACAGGCATTATACTATGCCATTATGTAAGGGAATTAATAGTTTATGTTCTTACATGATGTCATGGTATGATAGCAATAACCCACTTCTGGGTGTAGGTGATGCTGTATTTACCCACGGTTGGCTTTGTTTGGTCCCGAGGGCGACACCGTGGGTATATCCAGCATTACCCACACCCAGGCATGGGTTATTGCTATAATATTCAATCTGTGTTTACAGACACGGGTGTTTGGACAACCGACAATACCTTATGCTGTTGGCATACAATGATGTGGGTGGTGCTAGTTATCATACATATTCCATGTTATGCGTTGTTCCCATTCACAATTGTCTATTCCCTGTAGTCATTCATACGTGGATAGTTATATAGCACATGACTGAACTATGTATTACCTGCAGGTATGCTGTGTTACAGTGAACATATGTGACGGTTGGTTACAGTGTATATGTGTACGTACCTCTGTGATACTGGGGACTACCACACATCCGTCGCAGCATTTCATGCGTATGTACATACTATTATTCAGTGGGCTGTAGAAGCTTGTGAGAGCACTGATTACATGTGTCCCTATTTGTGCACGCATCGTGTTAGTCTTTGTCCAGCTTTTGTTACTGTCATGGGTTGGACGGTGGTGTTGGTGTGTCATTGGGTTGTATTTATACTGCCGATACTTCAGTGGGGGGTAGGGTTAGCACTTGTTCCTCTTTGCGGGGGAGGCCCCATTATGGACATTTGTGTCCTGCGTCAACACTTGACACAAGCCATATGTCCTGTGATATTAACACAGTAGTGTATTTATTACCTTCATTACTACTTGCATGTTACAGGCATTTTATATCTGGTACACATGACTATTATATTGGATAGCTTAAGCTATTCACATGCTATGCAATAACCTTTCATTCTGGCATATATGTGTTATTCTATCCTTTGCATTGGCCGTGGGTGTTTTACCATGCAAATCCACACATATCTACGAGTGATGTCCCACCTTGACAATCTGTACATGTGGCAACCCTGCTGGGGTGGCCTGCTTGGTGGACAGCTGTTCCACCCTGTGTATTATGTTTGGCATGTCTGCATAGCTACTCATCAGTACCGTGGCTACACATACTGCTTTGTCCGGATGTGTACAGTTATGGACACCGTGGCGTGTGAACACCTATGGGGTTTCGACAGGTCAGTAACCACACGCGGGATGTACACATTCTGCTGACACATTCACATGCAGCCATTTGGATTTCAGTACCTGGGATGGGATGTTGACATATGTGGGGTACATATTTGCAAGCCTGTCACTGCCTAGGACAATACTTCCTACTACATATGGGGTATACCCGCTCTGTGTAGGTGTGCAGCTGCGCATGGCTGCTAGCTGGATTAGGTGGACATTCGGACATGGGTGCGGGTTACGTGCTATGAAGGGGTTGTTGTGTATTACATTTGCATGCATGGGTTCTGCTTCTGGATATTCCGATTCGGCATATGCCATCCTATGTGTATGTGACAGTTACGTTGCTGTGTATAGCACATTTTACTATACATATATTTGTGTGTGTTTGGGATATCTAGTTTCTTTATGGTTGTTATATGGCCATGACTGCCCGGCTGTGTACTATCACTACCACTGTGGGACTGCTGGTGACCATGCCCATGGGGCTGGTCGTGTGTATTTGCAGCGCGCTGACATGATGCAGTACACCTCCACTGGGTATGACTGCTGACAGTGCAATACGTAATGGACACAGTATTCTAAGTATCATGTGTTCCATGAACGGGAACATTTTGTATGTCATGCATTTATGTTTTGGTTCTCCATTTTGTGTGGACGGGTACTATGTAGCATACTTTGCATATGTTTCATTATCCACAGACACTGGTAGGTGCGGTTACTATTGCAGGCGGCCTGTAAGAGTCAGCACTTTAGGTTGCTCATCGCCTGCCGACTTGGCCACGCCTCCGAGCACAACCTAGTTAGGCTCCCTGGACTCGCGCACGTGCCCTATGCACGTGGTTGTGGTTGCAGCGCACACTCATTACTATGCATGTGGCGCTGCTACGCCATTTGTACACTGCACGGCCGGCGCAAGCCTTACACTGGCCTTGCGCCGAGCTTCATGAATCCGGGGGTATATTGAAAGTAAAGGGAAGATTTGAAAGTTATGATAGGTGATAGTAGAAGGACATTTGATGCAGTACGACATGATGCATTGCAAGATGGTATAAAAAAGTAAGGAATAGTTAATAAAATTAGAAGTGTGTGTATGACAGCATATCAACGCAGCAGTATGAGAATGTTAGTGAATGAGTAGCTGAATAAAGAAGTATGTATGAATTATGGTATATGATAAGGATGTCCCTTGAGTGAGATATTGTTTGCATTAGTAATGAATGTGAAGTTGCTTATAAAATGAAAGATGCTAGGTATGTGATGCAAAAGTAAGTGGTGTTTCTAGTGGTTTTGACAAATGCAGATGATATAGTTCTGGCTGCAAAGAATAAAATATGGATGAGGAAAGTGTTGTTTGTCTGAATGGATTTTTAAATGAAATGCAAATGACCTTGAATAAAGATATAAAAATAAGGGTTTGAGTGAGGTGAAAATTGAAAGGGTGTATTTTTCAAATAAAGGAAATATCTTTGCTAGGGATAACATTTAGGGGAAATTATGCAGTTATGAGTCAATGGGAAAGTCTGATAAAAGTAATTTAAAGAAATATGTCTTAAGTGGAAGACTTGTAGATTAGCATTGAAGAAAAAAAGTTCATACGGTGAATTATGTTTTAATGGGAAAAATAACATATATATATCAAATTCTTATATGATACCAGGAAAATATAAAAAGAAATTGTGCAATTAATGTTTTTTTTCATATGGGGTTCAGGGTGACACTCTGAAAAGAGTTATGCTGCATATGAATTACGATGAAGTGGAATGGGGTTATTAAATCCATTTGTTTATTCTACTTCTTTAAACTTTATACACTATTTAAGTAGGTAAAACAAGAGAGTAGCAAAGTAATATTGAGAAGATTTGTATATAAGTACAAAAAATTGGGAGATGATGAGAATAAGAAAAATACTTAAATATTATATAAATGAAGAAATTAAAAATGTTCAATAAAAATGAATAAAATTAAAATTATCAAGAAAAAAACTTAGCATGGTAAATGAAAAACGTTGATATAGAGAAAAATAGAATGATGTGGTATAATAATGTGATGAAACAATATTATTATGTAAAACCATAGGAAATTTTATCAGAAGAGGTGATACAAGCTATTAAAGTAAAGTAAAAGTAATATACTAAGATTAAGAGTGCCAGGATTTCCTATGGAGACTGATAATAAATAAGCTACCTGTAAGGGGAAATTTAGTGGAAAGGAAGAGACAAGAGACCATTTTTTAAATGTAAAAGAGTGGTTAAACTTTAGAAAAAGTTGTGTGAAGAAAAATATTTTGAGAATACTAATGACATAAACAATACAGATATGAATGTCATTATGCATAGATATTCTAAAAACAAGAAGAAAGAATATATAAGAAGGGTAAATAAGAATTCATTTTACATTATATGGGTTATTTGGAATGACAGACTGAATAAACCTTTTAATGGGAAATAGATTTTGGCTGATATATTGTGAAAAAATTAAGAGTATGCCTGTGGAAGAAGGAGTGGGGGACCAGTTATTAAATAATAATGCTGAGGGTATATAGGAATGTGTAGATATGAACCTGTAAATATGTATATTTTGTAAATGTGTGTATAACATTTTGCTTATGTTGTGTTAATGAAAACACCACAAGTCTTTTGGGTAGGTGCCATAGGATGTTTTACATCCCCCTGAGGTGCCACTATCTCAAGCAGATGGGGCTCGGTTTAACATCTCATTTGAAGAAAGACACACTCAGGAGTGCAGCTCCCCCCTTATGCTGCACTGCAGTGTTAACAATTTATCCATGTTATGTGAGAATAGAACCGACATCCTTCTGCACCACATACTTCCAATTACATTCCTTATTGAGCCCAAAAGGCTCCAATGTACCATACTTTAAAATAAGAAGGTTAAACCCGGAGCATTTCAGGCTCAATAAGGAATGTAATTGGAAGTATGTAATTTGAATTCATTGGTTAATTAATTAATTAAGTTTTTACTAATTATGTATATTGTATTTAAGCAAACTGTGTTTTGTGATGTCTTTACTCTTTGAAGGCTGTGTAAGCCGAGGTGCTAAGTATTTTATAAACTGTGTTTGGTATTCAGTGGTGTTTGTCATTATTTTTGTTGCTTTTCTTTGGTTGTATTTTATTTTTGTTTTTTGGATGGCCACAGATTCTGCTAATAATCTGCCTCGTCCCTTTAGGGATGATATGGTTGATGGCAGTCAAAGAACCACTGAACAATTTGTTCTACAGTTGAATTAGAGAGGTTCTAGGACTATGGAAGCAGTTGGTGTTTCGAATTCATCTGGTGTTGCTAATTTGGCTGTTCAGAGTTTGGTTACTGCCTGGGATCGTTTTATGGTTGAGCATGAACGCAGCTTTGTTAATCCTTCCCAGACACTAGGCTCTACGACTATGGCTGTTTTGTCTGCAGAAATTCTGAATTTGAGAGACAAGTTGGAGAACTTAGTGCAGAAAGAAGCGAGCACCCATATTAATATTCTCTATTTGCAACGATATATGGAGCTCAATATCACTCCGAGAGGTTTGCGAGCATATAGGACACCTATAACCCTGTTTGATGAGGGGAATGCAGAGGATATTCATTTTTGGAAGAGATGGATTTAGTCAGCCCATCAGTGCTCCATAGAATGAGTGCGTATATTGATTGAGTAGGGATGAATTAAAGAAACAAGGACTCAAGGAGGAGATTGGACTGGGAGTGCTGAACTTGACAAACTTTTGACTAACATGCTTGAAGAAATTAATACTAGACTTGTGGAGTTTGAACATGAGATAGTGGAGCAAAAAACTATAAGATAAACAGAGATATAAAAGACTATAATCTTGATAAGTTGTTCCTATGGAAACACAGAAGCAGTAGGTTGTCGTCCAGAAGTAGGAGCGATAATGGTCATGGCAAAAATGTTTCTGCCTCCACCTCAGTCTCTTTTGCTACTTTGGAGGAAGCAGAAATTAATGTGGGGGCTGAAGGTGGTGATGAACAGTTTCTGGAATTGCCTAAGGCACAAAATCTAGATGACCTGCAAAAACGCTTTCAGAGCTCAAGTTCCACAAAATTTGACTCTAACAACAGAAAATGAGGTCACAATGTGTGGGGCCAGCAGAAGAATTACAACAAAAAAGGACAGTATAACAAAAGGAAACGCTGGTATTAATGATGTTAATAGTGATTTACAAATAGTCAGTTTGTCTAATTGTGAAATTTCTGGTGCTGTTATGTCTGTGTTACGTCTTGGTCTCAAATTTATACCAACTGCTTTACCCAGATTACATGTGCTTAAAAGTGAAATGTTCTCATTCAGCAGGAAATTGCATCTAATGTACTATTTTAATCAGGAGGGTGGTTATGCCATACATGATAATGATGATAGTGCAGAAGAATCTTTTCATTCATGTTTTTCGTCACAGGAAGATTTGTTTGAGGGCCGTAATCAGTGCTTATTGTAAGCTAGATACTGACGCCATTTCTGTTAAAAGTTCCTTTATTTCCCCTTTTTTGAATAACACCATACAAGGATATTTTTCCACACTAAACATTGAGGTGGAACAATTATATTGGCATTGTATTAAGAACATGTCTAGAGTATGTTTTAATTTAACTAAACAGCAGTGGTTGGCCCTATTGGAATTTGGTAATGATAAAAGATGGGTGGCTAAGCCATCAGATAAGGGCAACCAGATAGTAGTTATGCATTACACTCAATATTTAGACGTGCTATGCACATTTGAATAACATGGAAATTTATAGGAAATGTGATGTTTCTGATTATTTTGAAGCCATTAGAGTATCAACTTTTGTTAGATAAAGATTTACGGCTGGGGTATTTTACATCTAAAGATGTGGAGAAGAAATTTAGTCTGGATAACTGCTCTAAAACAGTTTTTTACTGTCTTCCTAAAACACATAAAGGCCTTGTTAATATCAGCGGTCGAACTATAGTCTCCGAACAAAGATATTTTTTGAAGAATATCAGCGTTTTGCTACATGAACACCTGAAAAAATATGTTATTAACACTGTCTCATATATTAGAGACAGTCAATACTTTTTGAGTAAAATCATGGGGAAAGTTTGGAATACTGACATGTTTTGGTTAGGTTTGGATGTTAAAAGTCTTTATAATAACATAAAACACAATGTAGGCATTCAAGCTTTGTTTTATTTTTTTTAGGGGACTCTCCCACGTCTTATTTTTTGATTGATTTAGTGATGTTTTGTTTGAAGAATAATTTTTTTATGTTTAATGGTGACATCTTTTAGCAACTACAGGGTACTGCCATGGGGGCGGCTTTTGCCCCCATGGATGCGAACTTAGTTATGGTCAAGCTTGAGGATGATTTTGTTTATAGACATACTTTTTTAGATCACAAGTTATTTTATATTTTAGGTTTATTGAAGATCTTATTTTTTTATGTGAAGGAAGTCAAAAAGCGGCTCTTAAGTTTGTAAATGATTTACAGTCTAATAATATGGGCTTGCGATTTGATGGAATGCAGCTTGGCTCTCAAGTGAATTTTTTGGATATAAGTTTGGATGGGTTTACAGCTAGTCTTCATAGAAAATTTGACTACAGAAATGTATTTTTGCATGGGAGTAATTGTCATCCTAAACATTTGGTAAGGTATTGCCTTATAATGAATTTCTTAGAATACATAGGTTATGTAGCTTGAATAGCCTATTTGACAGAGAAATATTGAAAGCAGAAGATATGTTCATTAAGAGAGGTTATGATGCTGAGGTGGTTAGTGAAGCCAAGCATAAAATAATGAATTTAAGATATGAAACAAATTTTCATGTGGATATTTCCAATATTTCGAAGAGTGGGAAAGTGTATGCAAAAAAGGCTGTTGGTGATACTCGTCGAAGTTTTCTTTGTGACTACTTTCAACGTCATAACTGAGGAAATTGTAAAGCAGGTGCGACATTTGTGGCCTATGCTTCTAAAGGATAAAATTCTGAATTCTATATTATGTAAGTTTGTTAACATATCATATAAAAGAGCTAGGAATTTATCAGATATATTGGTCCATAATTATTTTTATCCACCAGATGTAAGTATTAATCAAAGTTTGGATTTATATAATGGTATTATTCGATGTGATGGTTGTTCCATTTGCCAGTATGTAGTGAGTTCCTTTTCCTATATTAATTGCCTAAAATTTAGAGCTAGAGATAGGTATAATTGTAATACTGAGGGGGTTGTGTATGCGTTGAGGTGTGGTTGTGATATGTTCTACATAGGGGAAACGTATGGAAGTTTCAGGGTCCGCCTACAGGAACATAGTAGGGATATAAGAAATAAAAAATTAGAAAGCACCCTTGGTAGTCACTTTATGGTGGCACATGATTCTAACCCCGAGTCTTTGAGGGGATGTGTTTTGGAACAATTACAAGTTGGCATAGGGGAATGTATTAATTTAAAAAATAAACTTCTAAAGAAGGAAACCCTTTTTATATTTTAAAGTATGGTACATTGGAGCCTTTCGGGCTCAATAAGGAATGTAATTGGAAGTATGTGATTTGAATTCATTGGTTAATTAATTCATTCAGTTTTTACTAATTATGTATATTGTATGTAAGCAAACTGTGTTTTGTGATGTCTTTACTCTTTGAAGGTTGTATAAGCCGAGGCGCTAAGTATTTTATAAACTGTTTGTTATTCAGTGGTCTTTGTCGTTATTTTTCCTGCTTTTCTTTGGTTGTATTTTATTATATTAATATCTGCAATATCACTGCCAGTTACAGGATTCACACGTTTTAATAAATATTTAAGTGTTTTGTTTTCATTAACATGAAGATCACCAGAGGATATTATACTGAAAAGTAAGTGAGCTGTGATAGGAGAAAATACTAGAGACTAGAAGGATACATGATAATAACTTAAATTCACTGCTCTTGATGAAATCAGAAAGTGTGGCCTATGTGCCTCATTATAATCATTGTAAATAAGAAAAATATTAAATTGAGCATCTGGAGACTCTTCAGATCTCAAATACTGACTGCAAACGGTGTAAGAACAACCTGTTCATGCTTGTTTAAGTGATTGAAGACCAGAAATATTACAGTAAAATATAATTTGCCTCAGTACGATACATTTGGTAGTAAATGTGCATCCCTAGGTCCAGTTGGTGTTGACTATAGATTCACACTGCAAATATAGACATACAACTTGGTTAATAAGGGAACAAGAGTATAACATGGCTAGTCGTAAAAGGCCCTGGGGACAATAGCCTAGTAACCTCCTATGAACCTATGAAAAGAGCAGCAGCACTGAACAAAGTTTTATTATCCAGTTAAACTATCTCAATATGAAGGCCTCATGGACTGTTAAGCTTATAGTTACTAGTGTTCTGACTAGAGTGTTACTATGTGATGATAACTACTCTCTTGTCAATAAGCACAGGTGCCAAAACACAAACCCAAGTAATTTTAGTTATTATTTTGGATTGGATTCAGAGTTGTTTTATCATAAAATTATGCATTACTAGGATAAGAAACGTTTGTTATATTCAGTGCACCTTATTTGTCTGCCCTGTTAGCTGCTCAGTGGGAAAAAAGTTCTTAATAGCTGTAGTGTTTCATAAAACCAGTATCCAGGTTCAAACCACTCTCTGTTTACCTCTCTGTTACCAGTGGCCAAAATACTCTGTGTGATGTTTCACTTTTAATACAATTTGTGTGGAAACAGTTCTACTCTGCCAAAATAATCTTTGTAAATACAACACATTGCACACTGTCTTCTTTCCCCAGTACCACAATCACAGGAATATTGTTTTTCCAAACCCAGTCCTCTCGAAAAGCTTGCTTTGCCTTCAGCATTGCAGATGTTGCCTCTAGACTAATGTTTTGCTCCATCTTACTTTATTTTCTTCCTGCAGTGTCAGTGTAGCATCTGGGTGGGCATTTGGTATCTCATCAACTTCATTGTCCATTTGAATTCATCATTATTAGCTATTAGTTTATATTTACCCTTTTAAATATCAGTCAGGATTGTCTTTAATTTACCTTTGCTACATCTTTAGTATGAAGCACATCCCAGCTTCAGGCAAAGACAGTGGCCCTTTATCCAGCATGTGGTGGACGAACAGCCCTGGTATTCTGTTAGCTCATTGTTCCAACTGCTTTTTTCAGTCTCTTGCCTATTATTGTCACATATAACAAACAAGCAATCATTCAAAAACAGCTGCATTGACTTCTGTGAACTAATCATTAGGTTGTAGTCTATTTACTCAACCTTCTACAGGGTCAACAAGAAGGATGTGCTTCTCCTTAGAGCAGCATAGCAGAACTTACAAGATACGCACTCATTTTGATATACATTTATAATACCAAGAACATGGAAAATGCTATTATGAATAACAATAATGAATAACGGTAATGATCTTTTGTCCACGTTTTTTTTATCTGAGGCTGCATTAAAGAAAATTCTAAGGTCCTTGCAAATAAAAAACAGCTAACAAATTAATTGTTAAATGCAAATGTCACAATTAGATTAGTTTTCCATTTAACAAAGTGAATGGTGACTGTTCAAAATGGTGAAGGACTGCAGAACCCCTGTAATCAGCAGAGGTGTCCTTAAGATTTTTAGAAATCGTTACACATTTTCCCAAAATGCCAGTACCATAGTTTTCATTGTCTATTTCTACCTCTTTGTAGAGTGTCATGGACTGAGAAACAGGAAAAGCTGAGACAACGACTCAAGCGAGCTTTGAAATGCGATGTCACTTCTTGCAACCCACTGCACCCTGTTTGTGTTGAACCAGTTGATTGCCTAATGACATCACTGTGCTTGGAGGCAGCTTGCAAGGACAAAGAGACATATCACAATGCTATAAAAAACATAAGTACGTTGTTGAAGCCAGGGGGAAGTCTCATAATAACTGCAGCACTGAATGATACTTTCTATATGGTTGGCAGTCGAAAATTTTCATGTCTTTACTTTGACAAGGAATTTCTAATTAAAGTACTGAATGAGAATAACTATATTATACAGAAAGTAGATATCATGCCTGGCCCTGACAGGGCTACGAATACTCATTCTGATTTTGAAAGTATTATTTTCCTTGTTGCACAAAAACAATTTTGAAGATGGTAATTATATTAATAGTATAACATAATGTTTAGTCTTGTAATTATCTTATCAGTTGTATATGGTAAAGTATTATTCAAAGTCTCTTTATCTCATTTTAATGTACTGTAAATAATACCATAAAGTCTGCTAGAAGATGAATGTTTATTGTGCTGCACATTTTAATTACTACAGTATTTTTTCTTCACAACAGGGACTTATAAAATCATTTACAATACATGTTAAAGATAGTCAGAAAATACGGGTCTATATTATAACATCGAAGTCTTAAAACTTCCAATGTTATAATATCGAACCCTATGCACCGAACGCTGAAGATAGCGAAGCAGCAGAATATCGAATACTTTCCTAGGGAAAGTATTAGGTGGGTTGTTTCTGCAGCTTCGCTATTTCCTCGACTGTGGAGCGAAGGTTACGGACCGGGTTAAGGTAAGTGTGCGAACAGATCGGGTTAAGGTGAGTGTGTGATAGTTAGGGACCTTAGGGTTAGGGAGCGGGTAAGGTGAGTGTGTGATAGGGACCTTAGGGTTAGGGAGCGGGTAAGGTGAGTGTGCGATAGGGACCTTGGGTTAGGGAGCGGGTAATGTGAGTGTGTGATAGGGACTTTAGGGTTAGGGAGCGGGTAAGGTGAGTGTGCGATAGTTTGGGACCTTAGGGTTAGGGAGCGGGTAAGGTGAGTGTGCGGTAGTTACGGACTTTAGGGTTAGGGTTGTGTTAAGGTAAGTAGATAGCTAGTAGTGTATGTATGGTTTAGTGTAGGGTTTTGTGAAGTTTATGTGTGTGGATTATTTATTTTGGTGTGCTTGTGTTGTGTGTATGTTTGTCGGAACAGGAAATTTTTTCCCTGGGAAAAAAATTTGCTATTCTGAGTGTTCAATGTTATAGTCTTTCGATCAAAATGGTTCGATATAACATTTGAAGTTTTAAGACTTCGATGTTATAATATAGACCCAAAAATACATGCTTTCTGTTTAGAATGTTGCTGCTTTATTTTATTCATTTACATTTGCTAAGTACCCAGAATGAAAAGGTTTGGTGTCTATTGCAAACCTGACCCTATAAAAAATACTTGACTAATAGACTAGATAAAGGAAGATCCCTCCAATAAAGTATGCAGCCAGCTGTGATGTGGTCTTGTCTAGGTGAACGATCTGCCCTGCTCTGCATCATACAAACAGTAAAGGCCAGGAAACATAGCCATATTTTTGTGGTCTTCGCACCCACTGTCAGTCATCAGCTTACACGACAGCCAGTTATCCCATTAGTTCTCCATCACTGGGGTGACAGCCATCCATAGTGGTTTAAGAGTTTCTCCTTTTTCCCCCTCATTTCTAATGCTTGCACCCATAGAAGTCAGGTATGCAATGGGATGATAGCTGAGGATGTCCCCTCATTTTCACAAGGGGTGTTCCCGTGAGGCATCCATGCTCCATTCCACAAGGCATGAGTGTTGAGCTTCTTTCTGGTCTCTACCAGGATGTAAGCACTGCCCAATGTGCCCCTGAATCCATACAACTCCAACATCCCATATCCAGCAACAGCATAATTTAACTGAATCTTCTATCTTAGAAGAACCACCAGAACGTATAATGTTAGAAGAACCAGTGAGATAAACAGTGGTAGCCAGGGAGCCTTCAAACAGATTAATAGTGTTGTACATTATTCTGGTGTTAACAACTGTGAAATGCAGTTTTAAGCTGTAAAGCTCCACTCCATCAAACCAAGAAATTCCCTTCCATCTTTGCAGTCTGGAATAGTGGGAGCACTAAATAATTTAGATTTCACAGTAGGAAACAAATCTGCAAAAAAAGTTAAATTTGAACAATGAAGGGAAGTATACAGAATGCAGACATGGATTATGAAAACCGTAACTATATGCTTGAATGCATGGTTATCAATTTATTGTCATTAGACAGCATGTCCTAGCAGTTATACTTTGTTCAGTGTTCATACTTTTCCAAATTGTGTGGGAATGCTGTGGTGTTGCCAGGATACTTCTGCATTACATTGCATTATGCTACATTTGACAAATAGAAGTGTGTACAGTAGGGTCTATATTATATAAGCAAACGCACTAAATTGCGAACGCTGTATAATCGACCCACTAACACCGAAAAAAACAAAATTTCGAACAGATCAGCAATTTTTTCCCACGGGAAAGAATGCTGATCCATTAAAAAAAAAAAAAAAACACAAAAAGTTAGGCTTCGCCCCCCACACCCCCTGACGTGGGGGCTGTGCCCCCCACAATCCCCCTACTTAAATATACCAACTCAGAGATTGAACCACAGTAGAGGAAATGGCAAAGTCCTGAAAAAGGCCCAGTGATTTTTTTCCCTAGGAAAAAAATCACTGTTCCGTGCTTTTGAGATTTTGCCATTTCGGGCAAATATGTTCAATTTAGTGCATTCGCTGACTTAATAGGGACCCTGTACAGTATGCCCAATTGCTTAATCTGCACTAAAAGTGCATTTAAAATTTACTTCTTATGTAGCCTTTCCGTCCTCCACCTCCATGTATTCAGGTAAACCATTTCTCGAAACCACAACTCTTTGTACTTTTGTAGATGCAGGCAGTAGTTATCATCTACAACTGACTGAATTCTGCATTCCTCAAACTTCCTCCTTTGGGTGACCATCACATGTGGGCAGCACAGTCTTCTGCAGCCATATCATGTCTCCTCCCTGTGTCCTAAGGAAAAGTATTCCTGCTCCACTAATGTCTGGACATACCCTTTTACTTCTGTTTCTCACACTTTCTAGTTCCTTTCCTCGGCTCTTATTCCAGCTGCCTAACATGCCTTTCATTTTTTTGTGTGCAGAGCTATATGCAGAACTCAAAGCATGGCCCGATAAAGAACCAGTAGAGCAGGACCTGCACCTGTATGTTTCTGGAAATTTGTCACCCTCAGGATGCACTCAGGAGTTTTGTCTGCTACTGCTATAGCCTTCGCCATATTATTAAAGCTACCATATAGTTTTCTTGTTTTGTTAGTATTCCTTTCATTCTCCTTGTTGATATTTCATACTCGGGTTATTGAGGCTCAAGTACAGAACTTCCCATGTACCTACCTGAAGTTCAGTGGCCATTTTTCTGCTCACTTGGTCTGTCTGGTGATGGGATGGTGGGAATCCCTTAAGAATGCACTGTGAATGTGAAATGTACATTGGGCATTATTACATTACGTTGTTATTGTGTTTATTTGCTGGTACTGGACTTTATACCTGGGTTGTTGTGTTTGCTTATGCAGGACTGGGTAAAGGCTTTGGTGAAGCCTAGGTTGATAGCATCCACTAGTACTCTCCTGTGAAACTCTTCCATAACATTGCCATAAATGCACAAGGTCTAAATGACATCATCTGGCCATAAATTTCTGAATGCTTTAGTCCTTAAATGTATCATCCTTGTCACAAAAGGAGATACTGCCAGCCCAGCTGTCTGGAATTTTGTAACTAATTATATGTTATTTGTGAATGTCAACATGATTCATATGCTTGCGTTAGAAGTGTATTCGAACTGTATGTTATATAAGATGGTTTGTACAGACGTGTGCTGAAGAGGTATTTTACAAAGTGCTGTTTAAAGATGTAACCACACTGTACTACTGGAATAAAACAAAAATGTACCTGCACTATTGTAACTGTTTAGATGTATATATTTTAACAATGGAAACTGGAACACAAGAGGTTAACATCAGAAAAATAGCAGAAATTAAATTACTTTATGGTCACATAATAAAAACATGTTATTTTTCTGTTTCAGTGCACTAACATCACACTGTCTAGAACTAAAGACTTTCAGTATTGTCTTGGAAGTGTTTTATTGTTTTTATGACTTCCACCATTTGCCAAGGATCTGAGGTCTGTGTATTTTCACAGGTAAATGATAAATGTTACCAGCTGCATCAATGGTTGTCTTTCACCTGGGATGAGTCAGATGTCAAGAAATTATGTCATTCTGCAAGCTATCCCAGCAGTAATATTTGAGATATTAATTTAAGAAGTCTCTGAGAAGGACTGAATTTTCTGTATTTTGTCTTTGACCTGACAAAATCAAGATCCACTCACCACATTTGCGTTGTTGCTCTGTAAGTAAGTTTACTTCTTCTGGCTTTTCCCAGTTAGGGGTCGCCACAGTGGATCATGTGTCTGCTCATGATTGGCAGTGGAGTTTTACAGTGTCAAGTTGCCAGCCCAGTGCCCAACCTTCCACAGGAGGCACACACATGCACTCACACCTAGGGCCAATTTAGAGTGTCCAATACACCTACTGCATGTCTTTGGCATGTGGGAGGAAACCCACGTGACCACAGGGAGGACATGCAGACTCTGCACAGAAGGCACCCCAGCTGAGGATTGAACTGGAGAACCTCTTGCTGTGAGGTGACAATGCTAACCACTGCACCACCGTGGCCGCCCCACTGTACAAAAGTTTACTAAGGTATAGTAATTCTCTCAGATTCAGTCGGGAATATAGTGAAGTATAGTTTAGATGTTTTCTTTATTTATTTGAGACTGTCCTGCAATGTTGTTTTAAATATTTCCTGTGATTTTGAACTCTGATGTTATTGTGATGTTACTGTGATTATATATTGAGTATTTTCTTGTTCTTTTATACTATATTATTAAATATATATTTAAACATTTCATTGTGACTGATATTTGTGAGATATATTTAAGTTCTGACAGTACTTGCATACTTATTTGTTGACACTGTGTAGGTCACTACTAATAGCCTTGCTCTTTGTCAAACTACCATTTGTACTAACAGTAACATTACACAATAAGATTGGATACCCTTTGTTAAGGGCTTTAAAGTTGCTGATAAGGAGTGACTGGTGGCAGGGAAAACTACCTTATAGTCTGGGCAGAAGGGGGCATAGCTAGTAAACCTGTGCCAGCCTTTCCCATGTATGTGTGTATAAATCAAACCTCAGAGTGTGTGAGTCAGCTGCTTGGGCAGGGACATGAAGCACTGGTTGGTCAGAGAGAGTGCTAAGGTCATAGCTTGGTCACTCAGCTGAGATCTCAACTCTATAGCTGTGCCAGTGGGGAGTTTTATTAGGGATCTGGAGAAAGAGGATGAAACTGGCACCAGACTGATTGTGGTCTCTGTGTGCTCTTAATGGAAATTGGACTTGATGCAAAGAGCTGCATCTGGAAATAGTGTGTGCATGCAACTTGTCATCCTCCCAATGTATGTCCCCCACTGGTGCTAGTGGTGAGGATTGAGGCTCCTTGATTACTGGTTCAGTGGTGGAGCAACACAATCCTCAATGAAACTAAACTGCCTTTTCCTCAATACTCTGTGTGAGTTCAATTATCATTGTTTTTACACTAACAGGCCTGCAGTTTTGTTTTTACATTTGCAGTTTTCAAATCCTCATTGACGTCTGCACTGGCCAGAAGCATGTTAAAGAGCTCCATTATAGAATTCTCCAGCACACTGGTGAGATTCCTATGTGGGCCCTAGAAGACAGCTTGTATTTTCACTGTACCTTATTCTTCCTTAGGTGAACCATTTCCCTTCCCCAGCTCATGCCCTCTAAACTGGTGTCCATCCTTTACTCCTCCTACTTTGCCTAACCTACCTCCCTCCCAGCATGGCATCCCTTGTTTTCAGGAAGTTAAGTATTCATTCAGTATCTCTGCTTCTTCAGAATATTTTCATTCTTTTTGCAATCTATCCAGAAAAAAAAATTGTTTCCATTTTAATCCTTCAGAAAAGTAATTTTCATCTTTAACTTTTACTGCCTTTGTCTTTTCTTTTTAAATTTATACCTTCTACAGCTATATACCAAATCCCTGCCAATTGTGTGTACATTTGCTTTTTCTCATATTACTAGTTTCACATTCCTGTGTAACTAGACTAGTTTTCTCATCTTTTTCCCCATTGTGTGTCTTCCACAAACTCTTGTCCATGACCCTGAGCACACAATCTCTGGCACATTTGAATAGCTTGTTCTCCCCTTGGTTTACCTTCAGTCCCTTAATGTATCTTTGATTCTGTTATTTAGTCCATCATAACTCAACTCCTTGAAATTCCACATTGTCATTTTTCCTTGGTTTCCTCCTCCCCCACTTCTAAACTTTATGGTGATGTGTTAAATGCATTTCCTTGCACGTCTCTGCCCAGTTTACCTTCATTAGGACCATTTGTAAATTTCAGTCATTTATGGTATTGTTCCAAGGTAGCTGGATAAATCTCTCCTGATCAAAGACCTTTACTTCAAAGGGGTGTGATTTAAGGTGCCTAGACTAACATAGGCCAGACACTACTGCTGAATTAATACATTTTTATCTGCACAGCCATAATGTGAAGTCTGTGAGATATAACCTAAACATGTCTAAATGAAATGGCAGCTATTTTGTAACAGCTCTTAAGTTGGTGTTTAGGGTAGATGAGATATTCCGCATCATGGGCGTTCACTGAACTGGTAATACAGCTTCAGGGTAGATTAACAGCACTTATCCAGAGAGTCGCTCAAATGGATGGAGTGAGCTGTTCAGAGTGCCTGGCTCAATGTACTGGCCATGGTGGCCTTGGGGTTATTCCATGATATGAAGGCTGTGCTTGTTCATTGTCAGGTCTAGTAATCCAGACCAGAGATTTGACTGTAGTAGAGGTTTATGAGAACATAGCTCATTTACTTATTCAATTTCCCTTGATTTTCCCTGATGACTGCCACAGTGTTGATAGACTAAGCAGAACAATCAGCCTTATCTGTTCTCTGCTACAGACTCCCTCTCATAACTGGGAAATCCCAAAGTATTCTTAGGAAGATGAGAGTTAGCCCTATAGCCTGTCTATGGTTTATCTGGAGGCCACCTCTCAGTAGGTTGTGCCTGATACAACTCCATTGATAGCCACCCTGAGGATATCTTAATAACCAGCTTGATGCCAGATTTGGCTGCTCTGTCTCTAAAAGGGCCTTACTTCAAGGCTCTTCAGATCTCACTGGGGTTCACTTTAGAAGCTTTGATACATTTCAATAGGTACTTTCTTGATTGGAGGGAACATCTAATGAGTTAGGTTTTTCCTTCAAATATCCCTTCATCCTTTGCAGTAATTTCCCCAGTAAGTGTCAGCATTTCTTCTGAACAAGTTCCCATCTTTCACTTTAGTAGTACAGAATGGTTTGCCAGTACCATTTTGGCTAAACATTACTTGGAACAATATCTTTTTGAGAAGAATGTCAAAGCAACCATCTAGTGTAATTGTCAATTGCTTTCACACCTATTCTTTTTGTACTGTATGGTTATGTCTGTCTGCACTCTGAAGTCCCAGAAAATCTTTACATTTTACTATTGTGCTAATGTTTCCTAACACTGCACTCTAAACCTTCCTGCAAGATCCACCATAAGTAATGGTATCTCTTTTTGCCCATTTAGAGTATAGCTTTACATTAATAGCTATCACATCTAATAGAAATACTGTAGCTCTATAGTTAATCTCCAAAATAAAATAAAAAATATAGGTATGTCTATCACCACCTCCTCAGCTCTTCCTTATTGTAAGAATATCACTGTGACACAGGTAGGAAGGCCAGATTTTATATCAATAAGCAAAGAGTTGACCTTTCCCTGGGATCCCTTTTATACTGATGTTTGCATGTTGCTTGCAGATAATTTCATTCTCCTAGGTGCCAGACTCCTGCTACTGCAATTCCCTCTTACATTCTCAGAATTCGTACATAAGGAGGCACTATACTGCAAACATCTAAAACAAAACTACAATATATTAACCATTCAAGGAAAAAAACTATCTTACACTTGTTGAAGGTTTACCAGGGGAAAAATGAAGCAAACAAAGAAGAAGACCTCTGGTATTCCACCACAGCAAAAATCCACCACGATAGAGTCCTGTGTCAAACAGCAAACAAATTTAATGAAAAAAGTAAAAACGGCATTAAAACTCCATAGTGATAAAACGATAAGCGCTTTTGACTATTTAGCCTTCTTCAGATCGTTATCTTTTAGTAGCAATGCTTAATATTTGTACTAAAAACTAACCAATAAGGTTTAAAATCAATTGACTTCTAAACCAATCATGTCAATTCATTCTTATTCTTTCTTAGAATATCCAATAATCTTTCTTTGCACTACTAAGTAGCCAATAGCTATGATTTAAAATTGGCGCCAAAAATATGCTAATATACTATGTTGGCCCATCCTACTTCAGCTATATGCTAATATGCAGTTCTCTGCCTGTTTTTTTACTGGCTATAAGTGCCGAATGTATTCCAATAGATTTAGTTTTACATAGCCTCCCTGTTTCCACTTTGCTGCCATCCAGTGGCCAAAGTGTGATACTAGCTTTTTAAAGATGTTTTCAAAAGCATTTGTTTCCATTATTTTTATTATTGCATGGCTTCCCTGCTTCCACTTTGCTGCCATCCAGTGGCCAAAGTGTAATACTAGCTTTTTAAAGATTTTTCAAAAGCATTTGTTTCCATTATTTTTCTTTTTCTTTGTTTGTCAAATATAAACTTACTATAATTAACTTTAACTAACAGGTCGCCTTTCTGGAAATTCTATATATAATCTTCTTTTGCAGTTATCTACTTCATCAGATATATAAAACAATTCTTATCTATAACTACCAAACTATTGAAATATTACTGACACAACCAAAAGCATGGTCACTATGTCAGCCCTGCTTCCGTCAGCACAAAAATGCATAACTACACATTACAATTTTATATCATTCTACTACATATTAAATAGAGAGCCCATTATTCACTAAACAATCTCTAGTTATATAAATATATGGAATGACGTCCCTGTTCACTGCCTTGATAGAAAACAATGTCCAAATATACGTATTGTAAAACTATCACTGTTATGAAACGAAGACATGCGCACATCCTTAGTGAAAAACAATATTCAGATCTAAAGTACTTTCCATATCAAAATTAATAAATATATATTTAGTAGCTGATTATTATACTTATTAAACTTATTAATATGCTTGTTATTTATATTAGCATTTTTGGCGCCAATTTTAAATCATAGCTATTGGGTACTTAGTGCAAAGAAAGAATGAATTCACATGATTGTTTTAGATGTCAATTGATTTTAAACCTTATTGGTTAGTTTTTAGTACAAATATTAAGCATTGCTACTAAAAGATAACGATCTGAAGAAGGCTAAATAGCCGAAAGCGCTTATCGTTTTATCACTATGGAATTTTAATGCTGTTTTTACTTTTTTCATTAAATTTGTTTGCTGTTTGACACAGGACTCTATCGTGGTGGATTTTTGCTGTGGTAGAATATATTAACCATAGTTTTTTTTTACTTTTGGACCCTAAACTATGCTTATCAGTCCTCCCATCTTGAGAGACCTAACCACATTCACTACATTCAGAGCCTGTTTAAAGCCTGTCTCAACAATCACAGCCAATGCAAAGGCTTTATGTCTGGCAACATTACTTAACTTCAGCCGTACACTATTTTTGTTTGACACAGTATCTTCACATTTTGTCTATCATATGTCTTTTTTTAATTAATGCATTTTCATTATTATGGATTTTTCCTAACAGCACTTAGAAACTATTGGTTTTAACCATTGTGTATACTGTATGTATCTTTTACATGTGTTGTGTATGATTTTTTTCACTTGTCATTGCTTTTATATAGCCCATATCTGGGCTCTGACTTTACTCAAGATGTTTTTTATTATTATCTCTGTTTTTTTTCTTGATCTTGTTTCTGTATTCCTCTGGGCTAAGCTTGAAAATTGTTCTTTCTGAGCGGTGCTCTACAAATAAGCAGACACAAGTAAATCAATAAATAAATAAGAAGAACATGAACTACTTTCTTCCAGTGAGGCAACTATAGCTTATTTAACAAAAGTAAGGCATTTACAATAGTACTAGATATGCCAGGAAGTGTATGCATTTTAACTTACAGAACATGAGCTGCTTTCTGAAATGTAGCTTTGGTTTATGACAGGCCTTCTCACAGAAATGGCTTTAGTAACCTTCATAAATTATGTCTATAAAAAATGAAATCAGGGTAAAATGGTGACATTTCTAATTTTAGACCCATCTGAAACATCAGATACTGTTTTGCACTCTCTATGTTGTTTCTTGCAATCAAGGAACTAAGCCTCAGCAGCAATACAATCAATTGGCTTACAGGTTACTTCAGCCAGTGAAAAGAATATGTATGCTAGGATGAAGCCTATCAACTCCTAAACAAATAACAGTAGGTGTGTCATAAATGTTAATACTAGGAACCATAATTTAATATATTTATAAACAAACCCCCAGATTCACGAAGCCTCCGTGTAAGAGTTACAAGTCTTACATGGAGGCTGCAGTTAAACGGTGTGACGTCAGCATGCCATGCATATTCATGAGGGCATGCTGACTCACACCCAAGGCTAACACGGTCCGTGTAAGAAAGTAGGGGGCATGTCTGCAGGGCAAGTCCTGCAAAAGGACACGCCCCCAGAAGAGTAACAGTCCCGAAAGTAAACCCTCATGAGAGAGTCCGCGTAAATGTCAACAAACACAACACAACACATGCCCCCACAGACTATAAACATAAAATGTAAAAATTAACATGTTATATATTTTTTTATAAGTTTTAAAGATGTTTGCCCGTAATTGCACTCATTTGCGCAGGCGTGCCCGTCGCTTAGCCACAGTTAGCAGTCAGTGGAAAAGTGTATAAGATCTAAATATGCAAAGTAAGCCAAGAAGCAATAGCATAGCGGTAGAGACGTCAGCTGAAGTGGAGGAAGTCACGGTTCGAGCCCCAACAACATCAATTTTTATTTCTAGTGAAATAAGCACAAAACAATTCCCTGACATATATGTACATATATAAAATTATATTTTATGTAAAATGTAATGAAATGGGCCATGTATTTTGAAGAAATGTGAGATAATAAAAAAAAAATGTCAGAATTGCCTATAGCTGAGCTACGCTGTACCAAGCTGAGTATATCTGCCCGTAGGTGAGCAGTGGTTTAACAGGTGTAAAATGAGTGCCCGGGGTTGAGCAGTGTTGTAACACGCTGAAACTGTGTGCCCGTAGCTGAGCTGAGCATAATATGCGCGCTGACAACCAAATGACGCGTAAACCAGCGTAACCCGTTTGCGCGGAGCTGCGCACCGCGCCAACAAGCTAACCTGTGGGCAACATTAAACAAGCTGTATCAAAACTGCCTTTACACAGACACACCTCCTAGCCTGTGTAGACAGTCATAAAATAAAAAAAGCAATGGCCAGGCTCGAACTCAGGATACCATGCACCATAGTCAAAGCACTGAACCACTAAGCCATGACAGTTGCTCTTAGAAATGCAGTATTAGCATATATATAGGAATTAATGGAAAGAGAAGCATGACAAAGCAGGTTTTGTGAAGCTGATACATTTCCAAAATGGCCAATCACAGATAAGTGCAGGAAAAATGGCATATATAAGCCCCATAGGCGGGAATACACAGCATAACTGATTGTGGAATCTATTTGCAGTCAGGATGGCAGGTGTAGGAGAGGGTAGTTGCTTCCGAGCACAGAGGTGGGGCATTGAGGAGTCCAAATATATGGTTTGGCTCCTCGTCCATGATCATGAGGCCCAACTCATGCAGGGCCAGGTCCTGTGGGGAGCATACAAGGCTGAGGCATGGGACCGGTTGGCACATGATCTCACCAGTGCCACAGGAATACCAAGGACTGGTGAACAGGTCCGTCACCACCATGCGGACCTGAAGAGACGGAAGCAGGACCAACTGAACCGTTGGATCCAGGAGGCCCGGCAAATGCCCAACGCCCCACTACTGAGTAAGTTACATGTAATTATTTATGTAAGAAATTAACCTAGCTGATATTATGGAGATGTGTATTCCAATATTACTTCATTGATATTACAGCTGCAGGTGTCCGTTCCATGAATCGTCAAGCCTATGCTGATAGGCTTGTGTGGTTGCGCCACCAGGCAGGTTAGTAATTCTCTCCCTGTAACTGTTAAAAAATATAAGTATGACAGCTTGCAAAAGAGTGCAGTGTAGTCACTTATTAATAAAAAGTTCAAGTAGCAGTGTAAGAGAGATTCTGCTAGTACTGTGTGATTACATAAGTGTGATGCAGCCTGTAATCCAAAAATAAAAATGAAACAAGTCTGAAATAAAGATGTTCCACCTGTAATGTAATAGTACATAACCTGCAGCAGGCTGTAAATTACAGCTACACAAGCTGAGTACAACACATGTGTGAAATATATACCCGTTTAAAATCCGAAACATGACACAAGTGAGACTGTTGAAAAGGATTGTTGTAACCAAGTAAAACATGTCATTAAAGCCTAGAATTAAGTACCATCCTGAATTGTAAAAATAAAACAAGTGAGAGTGTGAGAAAGAGGTATGAATCCACCAATAAAGTTGTAATAACTCCTGAATAAAGTATACTGCAGTCAGTACAGAATGAAATGAATGTGACAGGCACAACCAAAGAGTGAAATGTCTGCAATAAAGTACTGAAGCTGGAATGTCTGTCCCACAATTTGGATATGTTGCTGTACCTTTGCAATATGCAGATAGTATGGTTGTATGAAATACCAAACATCCACAGTTGTCTAGAGCCATATAAATCAAATGTAGCAGGATGCTGTAGCTGAACAGAGCCAGATATGAATGTGTATGAATAAAACTGCAATGTATATTAATGTAGCAGTAACATTCCCATCACCAACATGCCTAAGTTTACACATAGGAAACTGTAGTCAGACATGTAGGGTGTATATATCTGCAGCTAGTAGAAATGTACAGCATATGTATAGGTATTTGAAGTTGTTAATGAAATATTTCGCCACCCTACCCTATAACCACAAATAATCCGTTCCACATGAAATGGGTATGTGTATTCACAATTAATTCCCCTGGACATTTGTCCTGTTGGTTCATACATAATTGCATGTACGTTGATGCATGTGCCCTGTTCATACATCCAAACCTGATGGCCTGTTGCCATCAATCAACCCTGCATGCTGTTGGATTGTGTACTATTGTTCAAATTATGCATGTGTTATGCTTGCTGTTCAATGTCTTGAATTTATGGGTGTTTGGTTAATGGGAATACTAATGCATGCTGTTACAACTAATTGTGAATGGTATTGTTTGTTACTAACCCAAACTGTCATAAAATATTGCAAAACATAGGACGACAGGGAAGGCGGGTTCCTGCGGACCCACCTCTCCCACCTCAGCTGGCAAGTGCATCTGGCACTAGTGCCCAGGCCGGACCCTCCTCCGGTGGCCCTGTGCCACCTTTGGGTGGAAGCGCTGCAGGGGATAGGGCTCGTCCCCCCTCTGCAAGCATAGCCAGAGGAGACCATCCACTCACCCTCCATAGTGTCCGGACTGTGGTGTGTAGGGAGATCAGGCATTCTGTGCTTGAGCCCCTACGCCAGCTTGAGGCACGGGTGGCACAACTCACGGGTGTGCCTGCTGCCTGTCCTACACAGCCCCCAGCACAGCCCCGTCCTGGGCAGTGAAGGCACAGTGGCAACTGCCCATGGGTGGGGATCTCAGTTCCACTGTTGCCATCTGTGGGCTCATGGGCTCGAGATATCCAAACATCCATCCCCATCAACTGTGTTTCCCCCCCACATGTGTCATACACCACCCCTGTATGCGTCTTGTTTGTATTGTCTGTTAACCTCCCCTACCTACCTCCCCAACTATACCTACTTCCCGTACCTGACATTCCACTCTCACCTGAAAAAAAAAAAAAGGCACTCTGTTCCCGCAAAAAAATACGCCCCATACATAGCTGCCCATTTTGCAGACATGTCTGCTGGACATGTAAACTGGTAATTACAATTGGCTGTACAACAAATATTGTTGTCCTCACCCCTCTCTCACGGGTGGAAGGCTTCAAATTTCACACCAAATTACACATGTATGCACAGCTCTTGCTGATAAAGAAATGTGCAGCTATGGGCCTTTCCTACACCCTTACTACAAATCCCGAGCTTGTTTTCCTACTGTCCTACCCTCTTTGTGCCCCCTTTTTCACCACTTTCCTATCTCCCCATTTTCTTTTCTTTCAAAGAAATTAGCGTGGGTGTGAGCGAGAGTAAGCACTTTTAAGCAGTTGTAAGTGGGTGTGCACTTGTGTGCGCGAAGCTAAGCGACAGTGCGCATGCGTGAGCTCTGCACAAACCAGCGCTAACCCGCTTACAACTGCTTAAAAGTGCCTTAGTCACTCTGAATGACAAGGCCTGTAGTCTGCTCAGAAGCAAAATAAAATCCCACTGTCAGTCCCAAACCCAGGACCTTAGAAACAGTAGTCTGCATGACTTACCACTAAGCCATGACTGCTACACAAGAACATTGTGCTGAAAGAAATATATCATGAAATAGTAGCAATGAATGTAAAGGGAATATAGGAAGTCTAGTACACAAAGCATGTCATGTATATTTACTGTCAAATCTAGTGTATTTGTAAAATATTACTGTGTGAAGAGAAACAGCCATGCTAGTTGGTAGCTAGTAGGTAATAATGTCACAGTAGCACCTTGCAAGCCACACACATACTCAGAGCAGGATAAACACTGCCATAGTTTAATAGTTAAGAGCCCAGACATAGCAACTGTGACTGAGTTACAGGGATGTCCCTGATTTGAAAACAAATGTTAACTGTGCCCCACTGACTCCCTGTGAAATGTACTAACAGTAGGCAGAAAGGTGTTACAACACATGCAATGGTAACTATGAATTACTGAAAGTATGCACCACTTGCATGTCACAAATGGTGTAGTAATACATATGCTCAAAATAATACACAGTCACAACTGCAGAATATCAGAAAATTTTATGGGTGTATCCCACTGATATGTACCATTCCATGAGGCTGATAAAAGATGCACCTGAGAGTATCTGAGGTCTGCTCAGCAGCATAATCAAATACCCTTCTAGGTGTCAAGGCCCACACCATGGCCAGACCACACTGCATGCAGTACCACCCTACCACAACAAACACATAGGGAATTGCTGCTTAAAAAGATATAGCAAGCATTACAAGCTGTGAATGTAAATGGAAAATAGGAAAGCCATAGCAACACATTACAGTAAAGACACCTAGCAGGCATACAAGGAGTGAATGTAAAGGGCAAATATTGAAGCCATAGCAACAAATTGCAAGAGCCACTGCTATTTACCAGTTACACCACAAGTCCCACAGGAAAGCACACACACACCCATATACACAGTATTACTAGTCTTAGGTGTCAGTTTACATACACACTGAGAAGAGGAAACTGGAGGAAGGAATACTCAGGTTACAGTACAACATGCATTGCAGTGTCTACAACACAGCCTGAAATGAGAGACATACCAACCGTTACACTCACAGAACAGTGTCCACAGCATACCAGCATGGTCCCCACCCTGATAATCTGAAAGGGCTATGCCTACCTAACAAACCTTTTTATAGCACTGTCCTGAAATCACAGTGAGACCTGCAATCACTACACAACAGGCTGCATGCAATTAGTAAATGCTGGCTAACAATTGGTGCAGAGGCCATCACATGGACATGTGCAGATACCTACAAAAGCATCCCAGTCCACACATGCAATACTTTCATTGCACCCTCTGGAGGTAAAGACAGAGAGAGAGAGAGAGAAAAGAAAGAAAATTTAAAACAACAAAACAAACAAGTTGTCATTACAACCTGACACTGCCAAGCCAAACTGAAGCTGGCAAGCGAAGCAGCAGCAGGCCAACTATCACAAAGCCAACGCAAACAGCTGTAACAAACACAGGTAATGTAAAGTAATAATATAATAGTCTACATACTGTGAACCCTCCATATGTGTTATTGGTCTGTATCTATGTATATGAAGATGTGCATAGGGCAGAGGACATACTGCAACTGTCACTGAAGGCTGTACATACATATGTACATGCATATGTATGTGAAGGTAACTATGTGCACATATCAATGTAGGTTGTAGTGCAATGTACAATGTAGGTTGTACAGTAATGGATGTGTAACCGTACGTTAGTGTGTGTATACATATGTGTAAATAAAAAGGTTTATATATATATATCTATCATATGTATACGTATGTATATTGAGATATGTATGTATGTGTATATATATATATATATATATATATATAATATGCATATATGTATACATAGATAGAGAGGGATGTAGAAATACATAGACATATATAGATAGATAGAATATGTACATACATATATATGTAATACACACATACATATATATAGATATATGTAGATACATGTACATATACAGACAGATCTGACTGTCTACAGATATGTCTGTATATGACTATCTCTTTCTCTCTGTCCCACCCCCTCTCTTTCTCTCTCTCCCTCTGTCTCTCTCTCTCTCTCTCTATCTCCCCCTCTCTCTCCGTATCTATATCTATATCTATATATATATATATATATATATATATATATATATATATATATATATATATATATATATATATATATATATATATATATATATATATATATATATATATATATATATATATACTGAGTGAGGCACATGTGTGCAGATGTATTGCAACAGGTGCCTGGTGACAAAGGCATGGAGTGAACACCAGTGTGGATACTGGAGTACCATACCCCATTCCAAAACACTTACACCAGTAACCACCACATATGTGCTTGCCTGCCCACCACTGCATGTGTCAGGGGGGAACAGGGGCAACAAGTGTACAATAGGCTCCCCATTGATATTCACAGTGGCACACTAGTCCTGTAATACCTGTACATGGTATGTGTCAGCAGACATGGTGTGTCAGCTATGGACATGTAGGTCACTGTACCCTTCCACACCCCACAATGTCCTACATGGTATGTACCTCCCATGACAGCTACAGATATGGAGAAGGACACAGTCATACGTAAGAAACTGTGACAATGCACTCAAACACATTACCTATGCAGAGTGACTGACAAGACCACAGAGTGCACCCATACTACCTACATAGAGGTTACCACTGCTGGATATACATAGTTAAGTCACACCCATGACAATTGTCCAACAACCATGGTAACACCTCACAACATCCACAACCCAAATGACCTATGTCTGTCGTCCTTGTCACCGCAGTAAAGAGCACATGGTGGAGGTACAGGTTCCTACCCATAGATAACACATATCCTGGAGTAAACCACACAGCATTAAGAAGTAAGGCTCCCCATGAGTAGATGTCAGACATACCCCTGCTGAATGTTATGCAGGTAGGTAATATGCCATATGAGTCACCCTGTGTAACTGTTTGACAGGAGCAGGTACGATCACATCACATGTGTCACAAGGGGCAGGGTAGCATAACAGTATGCTGCTGTAGGCCCAGGGCCAATAGCATACTACCTACCTAAGACACAATGCACACCCACAAACTCATTGCAAACCAACTATGTGAGGTGGAATGAGTGTGCCAGTGACTGGGTGCATGTTATGTAATGGTGTGATTGCTCACCATGACTGTCTGTCTGTCATGGTAGTGTGTGTCCTTGGTGTGAGGCCAGAGACAGATGTGTGAGGTATTGTGATCCAAACATACTACATTGCCATATGTTGTGCTGTGTTACCCTGTATGTGACTGCGGTGTGGGTAGGGTTATGGCAAGTAAGCGTAGTGTGCATTACCAGTGAAATATGTAACGTGCATTGCATGCAGTGTATGGGTTGATAATGTTCCCCATACAGTACCTTGATACAAACCCCCAGTGTGAGGTTGTGCATTGGACCTGTACCAGTGTGCTGACTGCTGGAGTATACTAGTCTGTCGTATGGAGTGTGCCAGGTACTGTTGCACAGTTGTCGGCTGAGCACTGATATCTGGTCATTTACATGTGTATCCCCCAATAGACAGACAGATGCTATATATGGGAGTTAAGTTATATCACTACAGTCGAGTATTATGTGTATTATGTGTGCCATATTTTGCTGACATATATTGCTGACATATTTTTCTTTTCCTTTTCAGGGCTATGGTTCACCAGCGAAACCCTACCTACTCTGCTGTGGAGGATGAGGAGATACACCAGAGCCTGGCGCGAGATTTCGCAATACTCTTTTCCCACACCAGTCAGAACCAGCAGGAGAGGGTTGCACTGTGGTAAGACCTGGTCCGTCGGGTAAATGACATAGGCACGCATAACCGGACATATGAGCAGGTACGCCATCACTGCAGTGATTTAATTAGAAATGTCTGTCAGCGTGCATCAGATATCCACAGGCAACAGCTTGCCACAGGTGGTGGGGCGGCTATACACCCCCCCCTCACCAGACTGGAGGGACTACTCCTAAGTGTTGTGGCTCCAGCCCAACAGCAACAACAGCAGCAGCATACATGCATAATGATGGAGGCTGGAGCCACCCAGCAGCAGGACTTGGAGCGTGCAGGTAACATGCCATATGTATAGTTGACTGTTCTGTACACTGGTAGTTTATGCATGTGTGAGGTGTGTCCTTGGTTTGTAGCTGTTATCTTGGTAATTATTGTGCAAGAGTGATATTCTCAATATCAGCAGTAGACCTGTGGAAGCCAACTGTTGTACTACTGAACTGTATACTCACAGTATCAATGGCACAGTTGTGCCGACTGACAATAAATGTCTCATTTCTGCAGGTCCCTCTGGTGTAACAGCAAGGCAGCCTATCCATGCTGATGAGTGTGTAATAACAATACCTTCAATACTCTTGATACTAATAGTAATAATAGGCTGAAGCAGTAGTGCTATGTGTTTGATTGCAGGTGTGTTTGTGTCTGTGTGTTGATATCTCATATACTGAGGAGTGTGCATGTGTGCATGTGTGCATGTGCACCTGTGTGCATGTGTGCATGTGTGCATGTGCACCTGTGTGCATGTGTGCATGTGTGCATGTGCACCTGTGTGCATGTGTGCATGTGTGCATGTGTGCCTGTGTGTATCAGTGGTGACATTGTGTACACATTGTAAACTGTGTTTCCTGTCTTACTCCCACAGGTTCTGGTGCTGCTCTGGTGTTGTGCAGCAGGGAACCTGAATCAGCTGCCGTGGATAGTGATAATGATGATACCTGTGTAATGGCACAGGGAGGTGTGCCAGGGTCCGTCATTGGTCAGCCAATTGACAGTACACAGCTGTTGACCCCATCAATGCACACAGTCATCCTGCCAATACATCCTTTGTCACCAATGTCCCTAGGTGATGGACAGGATACAGTGGGCATTGACCAGGGTAATGTGGTATCGGTGGCACATGCATCCCCACACAGCAGCCATGGCCAGGGTCCTGACATGGTACCACACAGGCAGATGTCCAGGGGTTCTCGTGGCAGCATCCGTGGGCGTACTGCCCCTGTCAGACGTGCCCACAGAGGTCTTTCAACCTCAGCTATGTTTCAGGCTGTAATGCAGGCACAGTCATGTATGGAACGGTACACCAGACAGGGTCTGAGTGAGCTGAGAGCATGTCGCACAGCTATGAATGACAGTATGCGTGATGTTGCGGCTGCCATCCGTAATTTCACTGAGGTCATTGACAGACGTTGGGGGGGACACATTAGATCTGTTCCACAACTACATGTCCATGAGCCAGGGCAATTGTGGATGGTTGAGGCATTGACGTGGGCATATGCCAGCAACAGCAGCAGCTGGCAGTCATCGCGGATGACAACAGGCCCGCGGCAGCTCCCATAGTGCCAGCAGCAGCCCCAGCAATGCTGGGTCTGTGCTGTCATCAGACAGCCCCAGGAGACCACGTGCACGTGGCTCTGGACATTCCCAACAGGGACCTGTCTCCAGTCACCAATCACCTGCTTCTCATGACAGTACCCAGTCTGGCTTAGTACCTGATATGGTCCGTAGCACCCCTGTCAGGTACAGGTACCGTGTCCGTGCCCAGAGACAGTGATCTGTATGACCTGGCAGGTACAGTCTGTGGCTGTCCACAAACACCTGTATATGGCAGCCATGAGGTGGAACTGTGTGCATGCATACACACATGCGAATTGATAACACCTAGGGCTACCGCATACACACACACACTGCATCAACATTGCCCCATCTTGTACTGCTGTCCCTCACCAACACACACACACACACACACACACACACACACACACACACACACACACACACACACACACACATACATGTCAATTGGTTGTATCAGTGGCAGACTCAGGCATACCAAGTACACACCCTGTGCATATGATGAAACTGTGCCACCTCCTGCAATCTGTAACATCGGTGCAGGAACAGGTTAACATGGTGCTGATGCACAGGGTGACTACATAGAAGTGTAGTAATAGTATCATGTTGTCAACAGTACAGTGTAATGATATCATTGTGGGTATATCCCAGCATGCCTGATGCAGTAACAGTATGATTGTCATTGTATTGTTTTGTACACCCATAGCAATTACCATAGTGTAATGTCTGCAGATCTTTGCATACTGGTGGTGAAGCTGTCAACAGAAGGCCACCTACATAGGTAGCACAGGGGATTAGAAAATGTAAGTATTGATACTCAATGATGGACATGTAAACTGCAAGTTTCATGCTGTCCACACTCGACTCTGCAATGAGGATGTTTGAGGATGTTGATATCTGTGCAGTAATACACAACAGGTTCAAGACTCACAAGAGCACCCTAGCACTACAAGGTCACACCTCATACCATACTTGACAGCCCCAAAACACAGAACTAACTAAGACAGGAGGGAGAGTCTCCATACATGTCAAGGATACTGTGGTGCCAGGACAGGTAGCATACATCCTACTAAGTTTGGAACTGCTGAGTGAGGGCTCAGTGTCTGTTATTTGAAATGTGTATTAGTTCAGGTATGAGCACTTGGGTTTCAGGCCAGTTATTCTACATTACAAAGGTACATGGTCTGTACACTTGTGGGAGGTGAGGCTGGACCCTGCCCGTCTGACCTGTGAATTTCTGGGTACAGGCTTATAGTGCCTGCATATTTGCACTGTTACCTACTGGAAGTCGTACACCTTGTTTGTTGTAGCATAGTCTAGATCCAGGCCTGCTGACTGTATCTTTGTTTGTATGCATGTTTGCTTGTTATTTCCCTGAAACACTGATTCCACCTGCAATGCAGATTTACAGCACCTCTGTGGATCTCTAGTGACATCTGTATTGCTTACTGTACTGATGTCCAGTCTCACTTGACAGAACGTCACTGTTTGTCCTGTTTGCATGTAAGTTGCCTGTAACACATTGCATATGACTTACCTGGCATTTGCTCATGAAAGCATTTATATATGCCAGCACTAACAAATCAGAAGCACTACACCCTCACATACTCACCTTGAGTACCTTGTTCCCCATTGGCCCTATGTGTTGTTAATCATTATGGAATTCACAATACTATGGTAGCATGTGCAAAGGTCACTTGTCAATCTCCTCTCTGGTCCAGTTGGTGAATCTGTGAGTCATGTGGCAATGTTACAGCTGCCTCATGTACACAGACAACCCTCTCCCCTTCCCATAAACTTACAACACATGTGAGAGATGCAACCACATAGCCAAACTGGGGGCTAAGCTCTCTTAACTCAGTACTGGCATAACCTGTCAGGTGGAGTGGGATACTACAGTGAATACAATACCAGTCTCACATAGACCTACCATGACAGCAATCCAAACACATAAACACAGAGGAACATTCTTGGAGTCTCAGAATAGCATCCTGCCTGAGCAGCAGACACCTGCGAAGCAGACACACAAGCAAACGTTATGCGAGAACAGAGCACGTGCAACACATAGCTCACAAAGCCTGTGTGTCGAACAGTCACAGCCCGTATGGCTAAACAACACACCTGCTACAGTTGTAATAGGTACCTCTATCGTCAGGTACACTGAGGTCCCACTCACCAGGCTGAACAAGGAGAAGGTCATGGTGAGATGCCCGTCGGGCACTATGATCCACCACATAACACAAGCATACAGGTCACTCCAAGGCATGTACAAATATGACTCAGTCATTGTCTGTGCCAGTGTGAATGACCTGTGATGTACCTCCCTGGACTACATGATAGGGGACATAGAGGGGCTCTCTGAGCATGTGGCACAGGCTGGTATGACCCTGACCTTGAGTAGCATCTTACCCTCACCAAGAATGCTGCCACAATATGTAGACAGGATGATGAATTTCTACAATTGGCTTATGTTTCGGTGACATTCAAAGAGGATCCAATGCCTGTCAGTGTGGGATTACATGCTAGACAAGCCACGATGCATTGCTAGGGACAGCTTGCACCTGTCACCCATGGGCCATTGTATATTGGCAAAGGCTCTTGCTACACACATAGTGCCTTTTTATGCAAGGCTCAAATTACATAGCCACCTACACAGGTATCACATGGGATAGGACACTAATAGTAATGCTACTCAACACCAGCAGTGTAAACCTCAAGATGCATGCACTGGAAACTGTCCTTAGCATTGAGAACAGCAATATCTGTGCAGTAACAGAATACTGGTACATGGCGCCCAGGTGCACCCCATCACTGCCAGGTCATACCTCATACCATGCTTGTCGTCCCCTAAACATGCACCAAACCAGAACAGGGGGGAAGTATCCAAAGGCACCACAGATACACACACCTCCAGGTTGGTGGCACAGCACAAATCTCAGAGCCTATCCATGTGCAACTAACAGTGGGTTAGACTGCCTTCAGGTTCATAGCCTGGCACACACCACCCTCCCATACCCAGGAAACCCACTTGGCCTTTCTGACAACACTGGGAATATGACAGTCTCTACAAACACCATTATATGGGTGGACTGCAACTACCCAAACATAGAGTGTGAGCATTACTCTAGCTCCAAGACCCTAGCTGAAAGGTTCCTAGCATTTATTCACTGAATTGCTATGGAACAACTTGTTACCACTCCCACAAGAGGTGAAAACATGCTGCACCTGTTCATCAACAACATGTGGACTATATGCTCCAGACCAGACGTGTATCCCTCGCTGGTAGGATGACACCATATACAACTCACACTGTATATTCACATACCACATGCAGCCCCTGCACAGAACACCACAGTCATAAAGTTGTCTAATGCAAATTCCATGTATTCACATGAGGCAGGCTTCAGACATGGGAACTATTGAAGGTCACAGGTACATATGTGTATGTGGCACACACATACATCATGTGTGCATTGACATTACTGATATAATATATGTCATGCAATATTGGGAACAACACCCCACACTCATAGACAAACTGTGTGACAAAAAGACACATGGTGTTTGTAGGATACAAACCCCTACCTAACTGTGTTATGATACTTGTGAATAGCAGAGCTATTTGCTTTACTGGGAGGCTTGCTTTCTCCTGCTGTACTTATAGGGAGCTGACATCATCAGTGTTTAGACAGTGGAATATGCAGCATGTGGTGTGTTGTACTAGTTGCAAAAAGTGACATTTCTCTTAAACATAGAATTACACGAGCACTTGCAGGATTCAAACCCCCTACCTATGTTATGACACTTGTGAAAGACGCAGCAGCAGAGCGCGCTATTTGCATCACTGGGAGGCTTGCTTTCTCCTGCTATACTTATAGGGTGCTGACATCATCAGTGTTTAGAAAGTGGAATATGCAGCATGTGGTGTGTTGTACTAGTTGCCAAAAGGGACATTACTCTTATTTATAGTATTGCATACACCGTACTGCCCCCCCCCTACATTCACTGAGCACTTGTAAGATTCAAACCCCTACTTAATTATGTTATGACACTTGTGAAAGACACAGTAGCAGAACATGCTATTTGTATTACTGGGAGGCTTGCTTTCTCCTGCTATACTTATAGGGTGCTGACATCATCAGTGTTTAGAAAGTGGAATATGCAGCATGTGGTGTGTTGTACTAGTTGCCAAAAGGGACATTTCTCTTACACATAGAATTGCACACACCCTACTTCTTCCCCCACATTCACTGAGCAATTGCAGGATTCAAACCCCTACCTAACTATGTTATGACACTTATGAAAGATGCAGTAGCAGAGTGCGCTATTTGCATTACTGGCAGGTTTTCTTTCTCCTGCTATACTTATAGGGTGCTGACATCATCAGTGTTTAGACAGTGGAATATGCAGCATGTGGTGTGTTGTACTAGTTGCCAAAAAGGGGCATTTCTCTTACACATAGAACTGCACATACCCTACTTCTCCCCCATATTCACACATAGACACACTGAGCATTTGCTGGATTCAAACCCCTACCTAACTATGTTATGACACTTCTGGGAGACGCAGTAGCTGAGTGCGCTATTCAAATTACTGGGTATCATTTGTGCTCCTGACATATGTATAGTGTGCTGACAACATTATTTATGAAGAGGTATGTACATCTGTTACTATCCATCAGTAAGGGGGAGAGCATATATATGCATTAACTTTGCAGAGGCACAGTGGCCTACTGTACTGCGGAGGCAGACACCAAATACACTGTGGATAGCCTTCTGTATTCCCTAGGGACAACAGCCTAGTATTGAAGTCTACGGCCATATGTTTACCTGTCAGATGCAAGCATCTGTTGCTCATAAACTGTTTGTGGGTCTTTATTGCCATAGCTTTCCCTATCTCTATGAACAACTTGTGTACTGTGGCAGATGTTTGCATATGAGTGGGATCCACTACTTTACTTATGTCTCTGTTGTAATTTCACTCTGTGCACTGGGCAGATTTCTGTATTGTGGGAGGTTCCTGTATTAACACATACAAATTCCAGATATGTGTGTGCAACTGCTGAACTGTGACATGGCCTAAGTGTGTGAGCATGCCCAGTTCACAGTTTATATGGCTTCTTGACTGACACGTCTCTTTTATCTAAGTGTGCGAGCATGCCCAGTGTGAACTTTCCATATGTTGAGATCTGTGGTCCACCACATTTGTGTTTGTGTGTGGACTTCATCTATATTTCACATGTACAGTTGAGTGTTGGACGTCAGGTTGTGTTCTTACTGCCCAACTGCTTTGTGTCTGAACCTAACAGGCATTATGCTGTGCCTGCAGGGTTGCCATGGGATAGTTTGCATACAGTTGTCAACATCCTTTCATACTGACCAAACAGTGTATTGTCGTATAGTGTACTGGTTCAGTACTTTCACTGTGGTGGACAGTGTCATCGGTTTCAGTCCTATCACTGCTTGTAATATTTATAGTGAGCACACCAGACTGGTTGAGGGCCAGTTGTGCAGATATGACCTTGTTGCTTTTTGTTCAGATATGGACAACATAGAACAAGATTGTCCGACATTGTTAATGTATTCCACAACTTGTGTGGACAGTGACAAACAATGGCTATGTGCCCTAGGCCATTTGTAATGCTAGTCAGAGAGTGTTTGTCCTTCAACACACATATTTACTGGTGTTTGCCATGACATATTTCAAGGTTAGTGTGCTGTGCCTCTGTCTACCCGTGACATAAAGGTGATATCCAGGGTACACCTACCATCTCCCATCCAGTCATCATGATTCCTCTGGATGACAGTCAATGAGGGACTCCCTGGATAACCTGTACTGGGAGTTTAGTCATGAGTGGAGTGAGCTTCTGGGTTATGGACCAATCGGTACAACATGTCCTGTTTATGTCTGTGCTGGGGTTCAGGCCTGTCATGTGCATAGGTCACCAGCATTCAGATTTTACATGGTGCCAAATGTCCATTGATTCCAGCTTGGTCATGACTTTATACATCAGGCACAGATCACCTCTAGCCAGGCAGTATGGCACTGTGTGGTGCTGCAGTTTGTTTAATCAGGCAACACATGGCATCTGTTACAGCTTTGAGATCCTCCTGGTGGGGTATTTGTGGGGTCTTTCCAGTTGATGCAGGTGTCTGCTAAGGTACATCCCACAAGGGCCATTGTATGCAATTGTGAGGCTGCTGATGGATGACTGGAGAGGCACAATGACCTACCCTGACCTAGCTGTGCTTACCTTCATGATTAGGTGGGTATATGGTATGTTTCTGTAACCACTACAGACACATGGTTGTCACATGCAGGATATCTATCACCTTGTGTTCCCAGGTCTCTTATTGCTCCTGATGTACTTAATGGGTTAACACCTATGTGGTAATTTGTGGCCATGTACTGCATTTTGCTTGTTGACATGGCTGTGGCACCACTTGTCTGTTTCTATGTGTGCCTTTTGTAGGATGCTTGTGTCAGCTGGAGGGTCCGATATGGTGGGCAGTTTGTTGTCATCTGCAAACCTGTTCAGACACAGTCCTTCCATGATGGCCTGTACCTATGTGACATATATACCATACAAGAGAGGTCCCAGGACCGTGCCTTGTGGGATGCCAGTTGTACCTGGTTTGTAGTCTGACATGGCTGCAGCATTTCTGACCAGGTCAGTTCTGTCCTTGAGCTGGTTTGCAACCCATCTACTTGGATAGGGGTTTATAGTTAGGCTGGTGAGATTATCTGTACTGAACAACTGGGGTATTGTATGGAAGGGTTTAGCAAGGTCCAGATAGGCTGTGTGAACCACATTCCCCTCATCAATGGTCTTGGTGCATGTTTCACATGAGTCAGACATCTTTAAGGGGCAGGATCTGCCCTATGAAAGCCACACTGGGTAGGGTCCAATGTCTGTAGGTACCCAATCTCGTAATTCCTGGGGTCCATGATCATCCTCTCCATTACTTTGCCGACCAAGATAGTCAGGGTTGAGGGGTGATAGTTTGCAGCATCCATTCAGGCACCACCTTTGTGGTGAGGGACCACTGTTGCTGTACACTGCTCTTTGGGTACATATCCTGTGGTAAGACTGAGAGTGAGCAGTAGTGCTATTTGGTGTTCCATTCTTCTTACAGTTCTTGTTGGACACAACCCAGGACACCATCTGGTACCATTGATGCTGTGTGGTTTGCTTTGTAGATGCTGGCTGTTACCTCAGCATCTGCAATGTCAGGGGGCCAGCACTCTGCTGGGATAGCTATTTGGCAGTTTGGTGCTGGTGGGGAGTTTGCAAATAATCTGTTAGGTTGGATGTTGGCAATGTGTGTGGGTTTGGTGTATTGTTTGTGATATTTGAGTAATGCAGAGCATATCTGTGGATTATCACCATGGTTCCTACCATCAGTTAGGACAGCTGTGTGATTATCCTTTGTGTCCTGCACAATTTGTATCATCATAGGTTCATAGGTTCATACTAGGCTATCTGCCCTGGCCATGTTTGAGCCTAGACAGACTGTGTGTGGCTTTCAACACCCCTTGCAATGTGCATATTATGCCCATTTAGGGTTTACTTTACTAGATGTGACACAGAGATGGCCCCCAGTGTACACCTACTATCTCCCATGCACTTGACCGGATTTCTCTTGTTGAGTATGAGTGTGGAGCTCAGCCTATCATGGACTGGGATTCTCTTCCAGAGTGTAAGGAGCCTCTGGGTTATGAATCTGTCCCTCCAGCACATCCTATTTATCTATGTGTTGAGGTTCAGATATCTCACTGTGGTGTCTCTGCTGGATTTGGAGTTTCTGCAGTGGAGCATGTCCATTCATTCTGGATTGGACATGGCCTTGTACATCAGGCATACATCGCCTCTGACTGGGCAGTATGCATGTGAATTGGGCTGTGGTTTCTTCAGCCAGGCAGCAGATGACAAATGTTTGGACCCTTTATCCTCTTGGTGAGGTATGTTTGGGGTCTTTCTAACTGCTGCAGGTGTCAGGTAAGGTACATCCAACATGGGGCATTGTTCTCAAGTATGGGCCTGATAAGAGAAGAGTATGGGGGCACAGTGACCTCTCTTGATCTACATGTGCATCCTTTCATGTTAAGGTGGGCAATATAGCAGGTCTTCCTGGCCACCTTGGCAATGTGAGTGTCACATGACGGGTTACTGTCCACTTGTGTCCCTAGGTCCCTGATTACTTCTTCCGTACATAATGGATTACCACCTGTGTCATACTTTGTGTGTGCCTTGTTTGGTATTTGGTAAGACATTCATACTCTGCAGTGTTTTCAGGAAGGCTAACTGGGGTTCCTGGGTTTGGGAGGGTGGTCTGTAGCAGGCTGCAAACTGGGATGCAGTTTGAGCCACTGTTACTTGCCCGTGGATAGTCCATGCTGCTTCTTGCTGTGGTACCAACCTGGGGGTGTGGTTACCCTTGACAATTATTGATAGCCACACTCCTATTGTAGTTTGTTCCATGTTTTGGGGCTGTAAAGCATGGTATAAGGCATAACCTGGTAGTATTAGGGTGCTCTTCTGAGCCTTGACCCATGTTTCTGTTACAGAACAGATATTACCATTCTCCATGCTGAGGTGGGTTTGGTCTGCATGCATCTTGCAGTTTAGACTTCTGGCATTGGGTAGCATTACGTCCAGGTTGTTATCCCTTGTGCTACCTATGGTGGTGGGTTTGTGTTTCCAGCCTTACCTATTCAAGGCACAGTGGGGGTGACAACAGCCTTTGCCAGTATCCACACAGCCAAGTGTGCTGGGTGCGTGCCATCCCTAGCAGGTGGAGCATCATGTCTTGCTCGGCATGTCATCCCAGGCTGTCAGCCATTTGTTCCCCTTTGACTAACAGCAATACTTCAGCCAATTATTGTACTTGATCTTGTTGTCTTCATAGTGTAGCATCATGCTTGGTGAGGGTGAGATGTTAGGCAGGGTCATCATGTTTGCATATACTAGATGGTGTTACATTGCTTAACACATGGCAATCATGCCTCAGGTGGTGCTGCAGGGCTCCCTATGTCGGATGCACATACTACACTCCCTGTACATGTTTGAAAGCAGGTTGTGTCATGTTAGGCATCCCTTTTACTATATGAGTGAGTCAGAGAGGGGTATCATTCCCAGGGTTCCTACTGAGCCAGTGTATGTGCTATGAGTTGCCTCTTTGCCAAGGCCAGGGCATACTGGGCACGCCTCCTTCTGCCTACTGGGGCAGGCTCAGGTTGTTCCTCCTCCGAGTCTCGCTCTGCCTGTGATGGCCTTGGCAATGGTGGGGGGCTGTTTGTCCCAGCCCTATGCTGGTCCTGCTGCAGCTGTTTTTGCAGTATCATATTATGTAGCATAGCACATACCATGACAATTTGGGTACTTGTAGTTGGTGAGTACTGCAAGGCTCTACCAGATGTGTCCAGGCACCGGAACCGTGACTTGAGCAGCCCAAACACACGCTCTATTACATTTTGTGTTTGTGTGTGTGCCTCATTATGGCGTTCTTGTTCAGGTGTGTGTGCGTTTCTGATGGGTGTCATCAGCCACGGCCCCAGTGCATATCCAGCATCCCCCACTAAGTGACCATGTGGGATGTCCCCATTGGCAAATGTCTGGTACAGCTGCATCAGATGCCAGATATGGGAATCATGGTAGCTTCCAGGGCAGCCAGCACACACATTCGTTATTATGCCCTGGGCATCACACATGACCTGGCAGTTGATGGAGGGGAAGCCCTTGCGGTTAATGTAGGCCCTACCCCACTCACCAGCTGGTGTCTTGATGTGTATATGCGTGCAGTCTATTGCACCCACAACCTCAGGGTATTCAGCTACTTGCTGGAAGAGTCGCATATTGCTGGCCAATGCCTCATGGGAATTGGGGAAATATACATGATCTCCGACATGTGCCAACATGGCATCCAGGAACTGGTGCAGTACCCTGGATGCTGATGCCTGTGAGATCCCCATCATATCACCAGTTGGTCTCTGGAAGGTACCTGTTGCTAGTATTCTTAGGCCAACACATACCTTGGTTTCCACTGGGATGGGTTCCCCTCTGTTGGTTCTGTGTGTGAGGTGTGGCCTGCACAGCTCAACAATTTGCTGCAGGAGGTCTCTGTCCACTCTATAGCCCTCCACTATCTCCAGCTCATGTAACCCCTGGTAGGTGACCCTGGGTCTGTACACTCTCCTCCATCTCCTCACTGTGGGTTGTCTGGCAGCATTTGCATTGTCACCACCCTCAGCAAGTCTCCTATGTCTCCTTATAACAGCTATGGCAGCCCCTAGCATGTTTGGTCTGAGTGCAGCTTTTTCAGTTTTCACTTCTAATAGCTTACTCCTGTCTTGCAGTGTCTCTTGAGAGAAACATACTGCGATGCTGTTTGCAGTGTTTTAAGTGCTGGGCTGGGCTAGTATTCTGCCTGTGTAATTGCCTGCTTCTAATTGTTTTCACCTGCTAGCTCTACCAGTATTCCCTGCTAGCTTCCTATTATTTCTTCTGCTTCCTTTTTCCTCTCTGTTTCCTCAGGGGGAGCAGCGCGCATACCAGCAAAAACATGCTCACAGTGGCTACCACACTCACACACATGCTTACACGGACTAGAATCTGCTTATTCGGGTTAAAACGTGCGCACACCAGCGCAAACAGGTTTACAGATCTGTAAACAGGTTCCTACATGCTTACTCTGCCTTACACGCATGCACTCTGTCTTACTCGCGCCTCCCAGCGCGCACACGCGCGCATGCACACACAGCAAGAAACTCTGGTGTTAGCCACAGTGTACACCTTCCATTTCTTGACTTTCCCATGCTTATCTGTTGACACTCCTCTTTCTATGCTGTGTGACTGACATCTGTCACATACCACTTTGCTCCAATGAGCTTGATTTCTTTCTGACATGCCCCCTGTGATGTCACCTATCTCCTACTCTGTTACTCCCCGTTATCTAACTCTTACACTACATGGAATGTGCTCATTTGCTATGTGACAGTGAGATTCACTATCCTACCACTCATTTACATAGGATTGCCTACTAATGCTTAGTTACGTGTCTTACACTCAGCTTCCCCCCTTAGCAACCACTAAACGGTGGCCATGTTGTTTTCGGTCTGCTAGTCCCTGCATTGTAAATCCATGCATTGCATAAAACCCACATTTGTGGGTTTAAAACCTTTATTTTTATGTTTTATATAGCGCAGCCTGTTTGCGTGGGGCTGCACTGCGTTTAAACCTCGCCGATCGCCGAAAAAAAAATGTATTTCTTTTCATGTTTGCATCTGGTTACCATGCCAATGGCCACATATTTGGCCATTGGCATGCTGCCTGACACATATGCACACTTTATTTGGAGCTGACATGGCTCCATTGTATTATTTGCAGAAACGTACTCAGTTGTCAACTGAGTACATTTCTGCACCTAACACGACTCTTACACGGGCTGGTTTCAGCTTCATGGATCGCTAATCTACCTCATTTGCATGCCTTTTGGCTGCAAGTGAGGTAATTAGCATATCCACGCCCTGCCCGTGTAAGAGATGTTTTAGCTGGTCTCTTACTCAGTATTTCGAGCTGTTCCTGGATCACTATGGCTGCATGGAGTCTTACACGACTCTTAGACTCCGTGCAACCCATCGTGAATCCTGCCCAAAATGTATACAGCATTCCAACTTTAAATTAAATATGCAGATAAAAAAATTAGTATGTGCAGCTTCTCAATTTTCCCATTTGGCCTACAGTGTTCTGTTACAAAAATAAAAGACTGGCTACAACAGTCTAAACTACTCCTGAATCTCAGTAAAACTAAAGCCACATTATTTGGACTTGTCACCAAGCAACCAAGATATGACTTAGAATGCTCTCAACTAATAATACCTTTCTACTTCCAAGTGTCCTCTTTGTCTCATGAATTTTCACTAAGTTGCAATCTTCTCAGCTAGCTAAACTGGATTAAAGTTTACAAAAATGCAAAGTTTACAACTAACCACATAAAAAGAGCACTTCAGTGTTCTAAATTATAGCTGTCTGTTAATCTAATGTCTCAAAATGGCTACAAATCCTGTCCAGTCAGAAAAATGAAACGCCATCAGCCAGTTATTAAACTGGTACTTACTCCATAGAAAACAGTGCGCACTAAATCAACACCTAGTATTGCTATCGTGTACTTGACTGTGTATTGTACACTTTGCTAAACTTTAAATCCATGCTCCCAATAAGGTTGACAAAATGTCTTCCCAACAGCAAATGAATAGATATTTTTCAACAAAGTGGTCCTGACCAACCCCACTGTTATGTCCTTTTCTTCTGCAAGAAACCAAATAAAAATAGCAGGAAAATCTCAAACTTCACTTATAACCACTGAGTATATATTTCAGTTGTATATGTGACTGCTTGTGCATATACATGCATAATGTACTATCTAGGATCAAAGTTACATATATCAGTACTACTGAACACAATCTTGTGGTACAGCTGTACTTCATACTTCAAACTATCCTAATTTTGGGGGAATGTGCCTGTTTTCAGGACTGCTTAGGATGCAACCAAGTGGAAGCATGTGTTCGTGCAGGAAAGAAACAAAACCTGTAACCAACCAGTATAATGCTCACGTATTGAAAACTTTTGAAAACCTCTGGCAGTAGAATAAAGCGACTATCTGCATTCACAGAATCCAAATACACTTTATTGTAAATCGAGGCCAGAACACACAATGAAATAATCCAGTACAATATTAGATATGTTTGGTTAAGCTCTTTCATCCTATTCCTGTCAGGACTTCATCAGAACCTTGCTCTTCAGATTCACATTCACCTAGATCTCACTTCAATAGCCAGAACTTCCACACTAAGTTACAAAAACATGTCTTCATGTACAATTGCTGTAATCAAAGATACTCACAACCAGAAGTGTTAACATACTGACATTATGGCCAGAACCTCTCCACAAGCTTCTTTAAAAAACGAGAAAGCTCACCTGATAGTCTCAGCATTTGCTCCTCTCCAGGATAAACTCATAGTCAGAGTAACAGTATCTGTGACCCGCCTATTCCTGTCTTTTCTCTGGTCTAAGCCTACCCCATGTCAACCTTCCTTTCTCGATCACTCACTGTCTCTCAATATAATCTCTGTAAACTGCAGCCCTCCCACCTCATCTCCTTATAGTATTATTACACTCTTAATCTTTACCTCCTTATTTCTACTCACGCACTGAGCAGTTTGCATAATGTGACTGTTGACTAATTTTCCATTCTGTCCTTTCACTTGCTTATTTACATTCTGTACTTCTAATTTCAGACTCAATAGTCTCTCTCCTCCCTCCCTATTTAGTAGAGCTAAACATGTTTTTACTACTGTCTTTTTCTTCTTTTTACATATAAATTTTAAAAGATTTATTTAATTTTTATTCCATATGTTATTGTTTAAAATGTATTCTTCCATTGGTACATCTAGAACTTTATAGTCTAATACACTCTTCTGTGTGGGAAAGTTTTCACCCCAGGTCTCTCCTGAAAATGGGAGTTTTTACCCAGTCAATCATTCCCTGTAATCAAACACGAACAGTAAATGAATAAATAAATAAATTATTAAACCAAACAACTGCTATGATATCTGTATAAATTATTACAAGACCTTATGGAATTATGCACATTAAAATTTTCAAGGTATCTCACTCAGCTGTGTATTCCAAAATATTTATATGGATTTAAGATACTCATGGTAACCAACAACCTTGCATCATGTGATACTAGAAAGTGCCTCTCACCCTGAGGCAGACATACCCATGGTAACTATGCATTTGCGATATGTAAGATGAATGAGATTGCCTCCTGCCAAGTTTTAGTCATGCAGCAACCAGTGGAACTGAGTTCTGCAAGACTCCATATTGTTAATGTATCAGTATAGTAACTGCTTGTACTTTCTCCATTTCAATCATAGTAGCCACTGTAATGGTCTTATGTACAATCTGGCATAGAGCACCATGTAATTTGTGGATATAGGAATCACTAGGATTTATTGAACATTTTGTGTGCAAGTAAACATCCTGGATAGCATGCTGCCCCTGTAAAAGGGAGACTGTGTCCAGTGGACTTACCTGGTTAACAAAAACGTATTATCGACAGTGTATAGACTCATTGGTTATCAAGGATCGATCACTTCTTAACAGACTGCATGTTATCCATATAAATTAACAGTGATAACGGTAGGAAACACATCAAAAGAAATCATCAATATAAAATAAATAAGTGGAAACAAGGTGCAACTTTATAACTGTGACTGAAATCAGCTATAGTATCATGATCCTAATAGCAGTATAGCTGTTGATGTGGGCAAAATCTTGGAAAAGATCATTTTCCCAAGGAACAGATTTAATGCAGAATATTGAAAGGATGGTACACCAGACTGCTTAATCTCAAAGAATAAGCAGTGTTTGGTGGTTGCCATAATGGTGTTTGGTGGTTGGCATAATGGTTAATGTATACACCTCATAAATAAGAGGTACAGAGTTTGATTCTCATCAAGAGAAACTGGTTAAGCTAACCCAGTACTTACCTATGAAACTTCAATCCCTGTACATATATTCAGGGAAAACAGGTGCTGGTTTTGTGGGAACATGGGTGAAACTCTTGGCTAGACTTATAAGGACCTCCGGGCCAATAGCCTAGTATCATCCTATGATGTCTTTGCACAAGGAGTGAAAATACTGACTATTGATCATCTTGAAAATCAGTGAGTTTAAAAGCAGTATAGATCAAGCCATGACTGTCAGCCATTTAGCTTTAGTCAAAGATAGGTACCGGTGTTCTTTGTCCTGGGAAAAGGAAATAAAGTGAGATTCTTTAATGCAGTGGCCTTTACGCAGGCTAAGGTATGTTTGTCCACATGGGGTCAAATTATGCAACACTATCAGTGTCATCCAAGAATTAACAACCAAGCAGCATCCAAGCCTACTGATATTTATCCGAGATTTCACCAAGTAATCAGGAATAAATATGCAGTACCTCATTGTCTTACAAATGTGACCATGTGCAGTTTGTGGTCAAGATAATCACCAACAGTGTTTAGTTAGTGCAAGATATAAACAATGTGATACAGCTAAGAGCCACAGCAGGGGTGTATAGATAATTTTATTTTTCTTTCATGAGATAATCACTTCATAGTGATAATCTCTTTCAGTTAACAAAAGTCAACCATTAGCAAGCAAAATCTGTCCAGCTAGTGTAAACACCTCTTTTTCATAACAGCGTTAATGTTTTCCATGTGTAAATATGCATTCAGAGAAAACAGAAATTTTACGTGTTACGTTTTTTTTTATTTCATATAACATTTGGTGTTAAGGAGTGGAGTGCTCATGGCAAAGAAAAGAAATAAGAAAAATATTTTTTAAAATGAAAGACATGACAAAGTATATTTCCATTATTTAAGGATTTTTCAGAAAGAAATAGCTAACAGTGAACTCTCGTGTCTCTGTAAGGAATATGCATCTGATAGTGATCACTGTTTTTTTACCAATGCTCATTGCTTCTGGAGTATTTTTGCTAAGTAAGTGAAAACTGATCTCATTCAGGTAACAAGGTTCGCAGTGTTGCTATGATCATCTCAGTGTAGCCTGAATATCATCTACTGGATGGGATCCCTTATGTCACACGTTATGTCACATATGTTCATAGGTTCATAGGTAGGTACTAGGCTATTGGCCCTAGGGCCTATATAAGCCTAGCCAAAAAGGTACCCTGACTTTCGCCACCCAAGAAAATTATTTTCCTGTGCCCCTATCGAGCAGAGCCTCAGAGGTGATCCCCAGGGAGAATTTCCTATTTCCCATCTAATCATCAAGATTTTTCTTGAAGAGTGCAAATGAGGAGCTTTGTTTGATATAGATAGGGTAGTTTGTTCCAGAATATGGGAAGTCTCTGGGACAGGAATCTATCCCTCCAGCATGTTCTCTTTATTGTGGTGACAAGGTTTAGGTCCCTAGAGCGTGTAGCTCGGAGGGATTGGGATTTCTTTAAGTGGAGAATGTCCAACAGGTCTGGGTTTGAGTAGGCAATATGCGACGGAGTAATGCTGAAGTTTTTTGAGATGGTCTGCATAGGGCATCTGTTTGAGGCCGGTAATCATCTTTGTGAGGTATTTCTGCGGCCTTTCCAGTTGTTGTAGATGTCTTGTGAAGTACATACCCAAAGGGGCATTGTACTCTATAATGGGTCTAATGAGTGACGAGTAGAAGGGAACAATGACCTCTTTTTTTCCTGGATGAGAAACCTTTTGTGATGAGGTGTGCTACGTAGAAGGATTTCCTGACTACTGTGGCAATGTGATTATCAAAGGAGAGACTACTGTCCACCTGTGTCCCAAGGTCTCTTATCACACTTTAAGTAGATTGCCACCTATGTGGTAGCTCATGGGTACAGAGTTTTTACCAAAGGGGATGACAATGCACTTTTTGGCATTGAGCTTGAGGCCATGGCTTTGACACCAGGCATCTGTCTTCGTGAGGCCCTTTTGTAGGATGTCTACATCATTAGGAGTTTTGATTATGGCTCCTAGTTTGCAGTCATCTGCAAACTTCATTAGCCAAAGACCTTCTGTGTTAGCCTGTACTTGAGAAAAGTAGATACCAAACAGGAGAGGACCCAGGACTGAACCCTGTGGTACTCCACTTGTCACTTGTCTGAAGTCGGGTTTGGAGTCTGCTACCTTCACAGTGTGGATTCTGTTAGTGAGCCAGTTGGCAACCCATCTTGTGACATAGGGATTTATACCCAGTTTAGTCAGTTTATGTATAATTCCAGAGTGGGGGATGCTGTCAAAAACCTTGGTGAGCTCTAGATAGGCTGTGCGAACCACCCTACCCTCGTCTATGGCTTTGGTGACTGCTTCAAAGAAGTCTATCAGGTTTAGGAGACATGATCTGCCTTTTTCAAACCTGAATTGGGTGAGGTCCAGAGTTTGGAGATTACCACTGTATTTGTTTATAAGTTCCATGATGATACATTCCATGGCCTTGCAGACCAGGCTTGTTAGGCTAATGGGGTGGTAGTTCCCTGGGTCTGTGATGGCTCCCCCTTTGTGGAGTGGGATAACCATCACTGTGCGCCATTCAGTGGGCACAAAGCCTGAGGTGAGGCTATGATTGAACATGGTGCTTAGGTGGGGTGCCAGTTCATTCTGCAGTTCGTATAGAACACAGCCTGGGAAGTTGTCAGGTCCCATGGATGCTGTGTTCTTGGCTTTGGAGAGTGTGGTTTTTACCTGTGCAGCCGTGATTACAAGAACTTTGCATTCTTCCGGTATAGAGATGGGCCCTTTAGGTCTTGAGAGGGGGGTAAAGTTAGCACTGAACCTATCTGCCAGGATGTTGGCAATATGAGTTGGTTCTGTATATTTAGTGCCATTGTGCTGTAACTCAGAGCAGATCTGAGTGTTGCCATTGAGATTCTTGACATAGCTATAGAATGCTGTGTGGTTGTCTTTAGAATCAGTGGCGATTTTGTTTTCCTAACTAGCTTTGGAGGATTTTATGAGGGATCTCAGCTTCTTACTGAGGCTGACCAGGGAGTTCCTCCAATCATGGGATTTTAATCTTTTTTGCAACAGTTTCTTTCTTCTGTTGTAGAGTTTGTTTATGGCAGGTGACCACCAGATTGGCTTCCTTTTTTAGAGGATAGCATCTTGGTTCTGTTAGGGATAGCACGATCCATGCACTTGTGTAAGTGCTTATAAAGTGCATTTGTGTAGGATTGCGCAGTCGTACCTCTATTGTCTGTCTGCATGGGTGTCATGAAGTTTGCCAATTCTGTCTTAAGAAGCGTGAAGTTGGCTTTGGATAAATTTTTATGGTGGTTTCCCTAATGGGAAGTGGGGGCAGGATGTGGATGTCTAGGGTGATTAGCTTGTGGTCGGATCTGACCAACGAGGAATTGACCTCTGGTGTGGAACACCAGTCGCCCATGTTGGTAATGACCAGGTCTAGGATATTGCTGCCCCTGGTAGGGGTGCAGATAAGTTGATCCAAGGTGTTGGAATTTATGAATTCCAGAATACGTTGAACAAGAGAGTTGGTACATGAGTAGTTTTCCCAGTTAATGGTGGGGTAGTTGAAATCACCTATTATTAGGGTGTTGGGTTGTACCCTAATATTTTCCAGTGTATCAAGAAATGAGGAGTGGGAATCCTGGTGTATGGTGGGGGACCCAGAGTTAGTTGCACTTGGATAATCTTGGATGCATTATGCTGAGCAACTAGCCTGGAGGTGTGGATATCCTTAATGAATATGGACCCGCCTCTGCCTTTAGTGTTTTGGTCCAGGTTAGGTGGCCGAAAGGTGTGGTATGAATTATAGCCTGGTAATGCAGGGGTGCTCTCTGGAGCTTTGAACCAGGTCTCTGTCACTGCACAGATGTCGATAGTCTCCATTTTAAGGAGTGCATCGAGTGAATGCATTTTGAGGTTTAGACTTCTAGCATTGAGTAGCATTACCCTTAGATTTTGCTTGTTAAGGTGGTGAATATGTATACGGATAACCTTCCACATTTCTGCCCAACTGTAATAATGAGATTTAAGACAAAGGGAAATATGCCAACAAATAGTGCAAGGTGAGTGGTTTCATCCCAGAGCTCTCCCCCTGTAACTGAGCTGGTGTTGAGGATCAAGACTTCGGCCATTGTGCATTAGGCTACTGCATGTACAGCTTAGGCTTTATGAGGCCAAAGCCTTTGTTTTTATGCACAGTCCTTCTTTGCACAAATAGAAATGGGATGTATTCTGAAATGGGCAATACTAATCAACTATAAAGTTATATGTCTGATATTAGAAAATTTATGTGATTATTCATATATGGAGTCCTTAAGCTCAGGATGAAGCCGTATGATACTTGTTATTACTACAGGCAAGGATGTTGGGCTTTAGTGCTATTCATGCAAGAAATAGTAGTATGTGAACTTTGGTGATTAATTTCTATGCTTTTGATGGTGTGTCATGAACTATAACAGGTGGATAATGTAGCCTTTTGTCAGTCTGTTTTTTCTTCATTGTAGGAAACTTTCTTTGGTGAAAAAAAAAACAGAACGTCTTTAGCCTTATGTTTCACACCAAAAATTGCTTGTGCCCACCCAGTGGTATAAGGCATGAGACATTGCAACTCTTTAATAGAAATATTTATTTTCTGATTGTTGTAAAATTATTGTTCTTAAAATGTTTTGTAATAATAATGTGTATAGCATGATGTGTTAATGCGTACTCCTTTAATATCTTGAAGTAATTAGGTAGGGGTTTGAATTCTGCACTTGACAACTGTGTTTGTGTGTAATCACTTTGGAGAAGAGCAACCTTTTGTTAATTAGGGTGGCCTAAGAGCAACCTTTTGTTAATTAGGGTGGCCTAATGGTTAAGGTGTTTGCCTTACAAACACAAAGTGCAGGTTTTGAGTCTCTCAAGGGATAATTGGCTAGGCTTAAAATGGCTTGCAAAGGCAATTAGCCTAGTGCTAATCTATGAGTTAGATACAGGAAGTTGCTATGATCCTTTTCTCCCTAGGCCTCTGCTAAAAAAATGGACTTCTACCCAGTAGGATTTTCTCGGTAATCAAATATCAATAAATAAATAATATTTTGTCATCTTGGTTCTACAAGTGAGATATCTTTCAACATAGTCAAATCAAATATATTGATTTCACAGGTCCAGAAGAGAACCATTGATGCCGTAATCTTGGTGTAAAAGTGCTGGTTAATACTTCCTTAATTGATATGACACCCATTGGAGACCCAGAGCTTATCCTAAGAAATGGAAGATATAAGACATAACAAGTACTCTATATGCACACACACACACACACACACACACACACACACACACACACACACACACACACACACACACACACACACACACACAGAACACATAAATGGAGGATTACCAGTTCAGCTCTTTGCATATGTTTGGGATGTAGAAGGAAACAGTAGACCCTAGGAAAAACCCATGCAGGTACAGGGGAAAGAACAACTCCATGCAAACAGCTCCTTTCCTTGGGGGTTGAACCAGAAAACATCACTGTGAGGCAACATTGATAACAACTACACCATCATGCCACCTTGTGTCAGAGCATATTCCAGATCAGATACATCAGTCATCGGCTGCTTCAGTGAATTATACTGCATTTCTGTGTGATGAAAGAAACCTCACACTGCAGTATCTGTATCTACTTCAAAGTAATAAACATCCAACGTAACTTAGAAACAAAATGGGACTAATAGTGAAATTCAATGACAGTAGTATGTTTGTCTCCTTCAACTTTCCTTTTTGGTGGAAATTTAAGAAAGTTTGTGCAAGAATTCCAGTCCCTCCAACAATCCATCTAGCCAGATTGTGAAGCTAAAGGCCTTCCAGTGATGCAGAATCCGAAGAGTTTAGAGAGTATTTTTAAGTGTCATAATATCCCATCTGTCATAGTGCAGTCATGTCAAACAGTCTGGAGCAGCTCCAGGTTTAGGCACATGAGCCAGCTTGAGAGCTAAAGACCTTTCATTGATACAAGGTCCAAAGAGTTTAGAGGCATATTAAGTGTCATAATATCCCATCTGTCATACTGCAGTCAGGTCAAAACAGTCTGCAGCAGCTTCAGGTTTAGGTACATGAGCCAGTCTTGCAGAACAGACGTACCAAGAAGAAATAACTGACTTGCCTCATAGCACATGCATGACATGATCTGTTACGTACCTCTTAAGAAAAAAATTACCGTGACTGAAAATAAAAGTTGCATTTTAAACTCCTGTATAAGCTCTGTTACACTGCATTACAGTGTACAACACCTATGTTATCTTTGGTTTATTGTCTGAAAAATGTGTAAGGCAACTCTAACTGCAGCTCATTTTTTTACAGCAGACTTACTAGTATGACCTTTGGTAGGTCACCATCAGTAGCTCACTGCAGAGTAACTGCGTTTTTCAGAGTTCTGTACTTCCTGGATAAGGTTTGGTCACTTTCCATTCACGAATTGGGTCAGACACGTTAGCTTTTCTTTCTTTTCTGCACTGAGCAACCCTACTAGAAAAGGGCTACATGGTGTGCTATTTGTGTCTGAATACCCCATGGTGTTTTATTACTTTGCGGCATATTCAGTTTTTCAAAGATTGTAGACATCGACATTTAAACAAACCAGTCCTGGTACTGATACAGGGCATTTTTGATGTTTCAGTTTAAATCAGCACATTCCGTCAATAACGCTTTTATTTATATTTGTTTACTGAGGTAAATGTACTGATAAGTATTGACCAATTTCAGGCTCAGCCCAGGTGAAATACAAAACATTTCACAAACAAAAGTGGGGATCTGTGTCCTGTCTTTCAGGCCTTTAGAAATCTCGTAGTCCAAGATTTCTTCATGGACAAACAGATTCATTATGCAATGTCTATCTCTTCTTTAAAACAAAATCCAAATTAAGCAATTTGAAATGCTTTCCTCCTTCAGAAAGGTGTAAGACAACTGAGTGGGTATCCACAATCACACCCTTGGTACGACAGGCCTAAAGGTGAGTACTTGGCTGTAAATGGCACTAGGTCCAATTGCCTTATATTTTTTATGATTCTGTGATACTGGCAGTTTATATTATTATTAAATGTAGTGCCAGGTTTGAATAATGTGAACTTCAGAAGTGTTTTGAATGTGAGTTTTTAAATAAGGATAGAATAAATTAATGTGTTTTATTTGATTGGATGACTTTATCACATGACTTATCCTAAGATTGCTCAGAACTTATCCAAAATAGCACTACCTATTAGAAACAATAGATATAGTCAACATATTAGCTAAGCAAATTCAGTGCAAATTTCACCCCCAAAACAAATACACAAGGCCCATATATCTCATAGAATCTCAAATTCCCTATCATAATTAAAGAACACCTGCTTAGAGGTACTCTCCAAAATCCAAAACAATACAAACACACCCTAGTGGACGCACTCCTACAACTATTTAACCTGACCTTAGCCACTGGATTTGTCCCTGAAGTATGGGGCACAGCTGTTATGATGGTACTTCACAAAGGCTGACCAGCTTCTGCCCCAGAAATTACAAAACCATTAGCCTGATTGATTTCTCATCTGCATAGCCATGGAAAATATTATAACTGGCCTAATTGACTCTGATATAAAAATCTAAGAACGTTTGACCCCCAGCAGTTCAGTTTTAAGGGTAGATCCTATCTAATGAATTTGGTAAATGTCTTTGAGAGAATAACATAAATCAAGGAAATGGCTTTGCTGTCCATATAGCACACCTTTGACCTAGTTTAAGCTTTTGATACACATCCACGCAATGACATAATAATCAAGCTGAAAGAGCTCCAAATTCATCAATATGTAGTTAAGTGGATAGAAAACTGGCTGAGGAATATAACCCACACAATGAGGGTGGCAGGTGCATCCTCAGTGAACATGAAAGTAACCAGTGGTATTCCTCAGCACAACATGCTAGGACCGCTACTATTTGGCATCTACTTTGCATATCTTCAAATTACAAGTGGACATATTTGGTTAACCAAGTATAACAGCAACAATAAACTTGGTGTGTTTATGAAGTCCCACTCTGGTACACTCTAAATAGAACATACACATGTCAACAACTGGTGCTCATAAATTGGTTAAAACTAATATGTGCAATATTGTCACTTTTGGTAAACAATCCCTTCATCCATCTTATAGTATAGATAACATCCTGATTTAAGTATAGATAACATCCTGATTTAAAACTAAAGTGTTGTGAGAGACCTTGGAACATGATTAGATAATTCCCAAGCCTAGGACACCTACAGGAACAAACAAAATGGATTTTCTTGCAATATGTGCTGCAGCATGCATTTACATGGACTGGAGGATCAACCAGCTATGCATAGCCGGTTTTAGGCACCAGCGAACCCTGCGGTCGCTGGGGGCCCCCTGTTCCCTGGGGGCCCCCAACCACAGCAAGTTATCTTATCCTGATATTTTGTCACATCTGTAAAACCAACCAAAGTTAGTGCAGCAGTCTTGCATACTTAAACTATGAGGGTAATAACTCTTATTTATATCTCCTTTAAAATTCAAAGATATTTCTGGTTGTAGTAATGGTGTTTTGTCAAGTAACAGGCATCAGCATGCCATTAAATATTTTACTACAGACATAGTGCTCCTGGCTTAGTTAAACCCTGCTTTTGGACATTTTCTCCACTAAAACTAACTACTTAGCCAGCTTTTAGTCCCTGCAAAACCATGGCTGCAGGGGCCCCTTAATCATCTTTGTCTGTGTGGGGCCCCACAAAAGCTGCTGCTGACTGAGTAAAATGAGGAATGAAAAATGCATTAATTTCCTAATTATGCTCTTTAACATGAACAGGGCTGTGATATGACCCTATTAGGATGAAGATGATAATGAACATGAACAATATAAGCACTAGAAGGATCAGCAGCCCAGAGTGACTTACCTCAGTGCAAACTTTGGATTTTAAGAAGAGCTAATGTTTCCGATCATCAGGGATAGTTTCTCTTTCAGGTAGTTTTATAACTAATACCAGAACACCAGATACTATAACTCAATTTCTTTACTTAAGAATTCAGTATAATTCCCAAAAATAATAGAATAAATGCTCAGAATCATAAATATGTTTAAATTTCTCTAATTCACTTAAAAAGTTACTAGAATAACATATTTTGCATCAACATCTATTTTTGGACAATAAGTATAAAACTCAGATGTCTGGATTGATTGACTGTAATCCTGAATGATTTACCAGCAAATCAGACTTTTTACGAAGGATAAAGCAAAAGTATGAACAAAATCAGGGAAGGTCTGTGAAAGTAGGGACAGTGACAAGTATGCATTACTCCTCAATGGGATAGATCTTACTGCTTCTGCTGTTTGACAAATGCTAAACAGCAGTGACTAATCTGGTGTGGCAGTACCAATGTTGCACAAGGCATTGCTGTTTGCTGAAATAAGTACATAACTAGTACTGCTGTGGCTTATGCATGTTAGTGTGTGTGTGTGTGTGTGTGTAAAAAACATCACTGATTTTTATCTGTGCAAGCACCCAATAAAGCCAGGACACAGACATTATTCTTGTGCATCAGTAAAAAATGTACCTAACAAGTAATTATATTTCGAAAGTAAGACAAAACATATCACAGAACATTCCGACACTTAGATATTCTTGGAGTTTGGTTGCCTCCACTCACCAGACAGTCTAAATGGATAATGGGGACTCCCTTTATCATCCTTGCCTCTATGGGGGCCCCCACCAAAGCTGTTGCTTGTTGGAGAAAAATGTGTCAATTGTCTGAATACGCTGTTTAACCTGAATGGTGCTGAGATATGACCCTTTTAGGATAAAGCTAATAATAGCCTCTGTTTACAACCACACCCATTCTAAAACCAGCCCTGTTGAAATGTGTGTGTGTACATAAAGCTGCTCGGGTTATGAGGGGCTGAGATTGTGTGGATATTACATCTTTGATTTTCATCACAGTCTAACCTTAGAGGTGCACATGAAGTCATTATAGCTTGTGTTTGAGCTGAGGGCAGTGTTTCTCACAGACCTCAGAGGTGTACAAAGAAGGTTACTATAGCTTGTGTGAGAGGTGTACTGTCTAGGAGCAACAAATTTGAATATTACTGAAATCATTCTCACAATCACGTACTAGGCACATATACATGTGGCTACCTTTGACGGCTGGGGTGAAGAACATGCTATGTATATGTATATCATCAGTCACTTGAAATATATGACAAAGGCAATTTAAATCTCTGCTTTCATCCCAGTCTAACACCAGAGGGATGCATAGGCAGTGACTTGTCTTTTTCAGAGGGTTAGGAGGTAAGCAGTATTTCCAGAGAAGACTTAAATATTCTCACAACTACTGGCTTGTTAGTTTACTCTAAGCTACAATTTTGTCAGCTTTGAAAATTAAGCCTTGGGCACAAATTATGCCTTGAAAGAAAAAATAAGACTGACATTCTTTTTTCTTCATAATTTTTATTTAGGCAACCATTAGAGTAAAATGTTGAGAAAATGCTCTAAAATGCATCCCAGACCATCTGTAAACCTGTGGCTTCTTGGGCCCTGATTTGAGTTATTTCCTAAATGGTTATTACTGGGCTGTCTTGTTCAGGAAAGGTGTGTTGAAGGATGCAAGGAAAACTAAAGCTGAACCACAACAGTGATTTTTTTCCTTAATCATAATTTCTGTTCAAGCTATTATTGGATGAAAAGGTTGTGTAAAATGCACTTCAGAGCATATAGAAAGTTATGGCTTCTTGAAAAAGCTTAGAGTATGGCAAAATGTGAGAAAAGGAAGAAAAGTAATGTGAATGGTATGGGGGAAGCACAAAAGGAGAAGGACTCTGAGGTGAGGACTGGAGGGTGTGTGTGTGTAGGGGGGGGTGTTGAAATGTAGGTCCAGTAATCATTTCACTTTAAGTCCAGACCTGTACATAGACTTGTTGCAATGTATCACTGTTGCAGCTAAGTGCCAGTAACTCTAACTGCCTCTTTGTTAGACAGCTCAACATAGTGATAGTGTGATACATAGGCCTGTTGTAATGTAAAAGCTTGTAGCTGCAGGTCTGTCTGTGGATACTACTCCTAAAAGTTTGCAGCATGAAATAAAGGGTTGCTTAGGATGGATGGCATTGTTAGGATGATACTTATACTGGAAGTGCCTAGGGGGCCCCCAACTTGACACTTGCTGGGGGCCCCCAAAATGCTAACACCGGCCCTGCAGCTATGTTATAAAAAGGGTAATGCATTTTTTTATATGGTAAATGATTTTTACATGCAGTTAACCATGCATAATCATAAAACCTATCAATCATGACTGTGCATTGTTAACTTGCTCATCTGAGGAGAGTTTTTTTTTTCAGGGAGCACTCATACAGGCTGTAGGTATGATACAGAGGTGCTTATTACAGGACTTGCTCTATTGGTACCAGCACAGGTATAGCTAGGAGGAGTGAAGGTGTGCAGTTGCCCCAGGAGCAGAGTGTTAGGGGTGCAATTGTCAGATCCAAATCAGTCCTGAGTGCATTACCAGCATTCAGAAATGCATGCTAGTATTGCATTTGCATTCGGAGCTGAAAGGCTGTAGCACTCAGTGTCTTCAGTGCATTACTGACATTCAGAAGTAAATGCCAGTATTGGATTTGAAGTCAGAAATGAAGCACTGTAGAGCTCCATATGGCGCATACCATGTAGCACTCAGTTGTTACAGTTTAAAAGCGTTAACTTTTTCCATATTTAAAGACAGTTTCCCTTCAGGTTTGCCAAAGTGTTTTATGGTTTACTACCCTCTCAAGCATGTCCCAGCATGCAATATTACAGTGCAGTCTGAGAAGGAGTAGGAAATATCACATGCATCCACTGATGTGTACCCACTTTCTTTTGAACTATTTTAAACAGAGACATGAGCCGTTTGGAAAACATACCTCACTCATTTTGAAAGTTCTGTTTCTTAGCAGATGGTGTAAGCTTTGCTGGGCAGTCCTTAACAAAAGGTTGTAGGCCAGTATCTATAGTTAATAGATGATATCTGGGTTCACAAGGCTATATTTCTTCTGTCTTTTAAATCCGCATATTCCTTTTATATCTCCACCTGCTAGTGGAAATCCCACCTATGAAGAGAGAAAATGGTCCTGGCTGCAGGCCACAACATCTGCTTTTCTTTGCATCCCTTTCTAAAGTGAAGGGAGAAACGGTTTGCACTGTAACATCATTTTCTTATTGATGTCACTACTTAATACCACGCACTAACATGCCAGGGCTTTGTAGACCGTGGCATGACATGGTATGGTATGACACACTGAGAAGGGAGGTTGTATGCTGACCATCAGCTTCACAGTCCCACCTTCTGTATTCAATTTAATGCCCGTTTTTTTTTTTTTTCCTTTTGTTAGTTCAAGGTATTTATTTATACATTAATTGTTCAAACAAAATGGCATTCCATGAACAAATTGTAAGATGTCTATTTTTCATTTAAAAACAACATTTAAACATAATTATCTGTACACCGAGTATAGCAGCACAAGAATCAACTACTGACATACGTTGTTATCTGAAACTAAGGGGTTAAATGTTTTTTAAGATAACATGAAAACCTGAAGATTAGCTAGAGTCTGAGGTTCAGTCCTGACATCTGGATACTGTTAGTGTAGTCTTTGCAGATTATCCTTGAATTCTGATAGGTTTTTGTACTGATACTCCAGTTTCTTCCCACCTGACAAAGATATGCTAGCAGACTGATTACTCTGAATTGTTCATGCTTCTGTGGTCTTCGCTGTGGTTAAAAAAAGTTCACAGAGATCATTTCACTTACCCACATAGCACACAAGTAATAGCCATTTGTATCACATACAATAATTTCAGCCATATGTTGCACTTAGGTTCATAGGTTCAAAACACACCTTTTAAAACACACCACTGTATTAATCTAAAATACCTAGGGTGGCTTGAATTACAACAACAGCTAAAATATAATCAACTGACCATTGCCCATAAAATTCTTTATCAACCTGCTAAGACACCCATACTATCTAACCTTATTCATCCCTACAATAACCTGAAATCCCTAAGATCTTCACAAAAAATCCTCATAAATATTATCAAATCAAACAATAGAGCTGGAGACTCTCTCTTCACTAACACTGTTGGGAAAATCTGGAACTTACTCCCCACTGAACTTTCAACACTTCCCTCTATTTCCTTGTTCAAAAATAAACTTAAGCTCTTCCTTAAAACACATTGGATGTGCCCCTGTACTAAACCTGACTAACCTACATGCTCTCACTACTTGTTTCAACCCCACCTTATATGCTCTAGCTACCTGTTTCTACCTCACCGTCTCAGCTCAGTAACAATCTCATCAGAATTCAACTACCATTCTACCTCTACTACCTAGCCTTACCTATTAGTATACTCTCATAAAAGTTCCAATCTTCACAATTAGAACTTTCTTACTCAACTTCTATTCCAGTCTTACTTTCCTTTTTTCCCCTTCTTATATCTAGAATTATATTATGTGTTTTACTATCAATCTTTCTGAACAGTTAAAATGCAGCCTTATGATAAATTGTATTATGTTTAGTCAATATTTTGTGTTATATACTCTATATACCTGTAACCACTTTTTAGCTAATACTGCTTTAGTTATTATTAATGTAGTCGATCTCATGTATGTACTTCTGTAGATATGTACTGTAATTGACGTTTGGAGCTTATCTCCCCGGGCCTCTACTGAAAATGGACATATATCCAGCTAGACTAGCCCGGTCAACAAATGTAAAATAAAATAAATAAATAAATAAAATATGTTCATACTAGGCTATCTGCCCTAGGGCATTTATAAGCCTAGCCAGAGTGTGTTTGGCTTTCGCCACCCATTTTAACTTAATTTTGCTATGCCCTTTTTTGAGGTTAGTATACTGTGCCTCTGTCTAACAGTGACACAGAAGTGATACCCGGGGCAAACCTACGATCTCCCATCCACTCATCAAGATTCCTCTTGAAGAGAGTTAATGAGGGACTCTGCCTAACCTGGACTGGGATTTTATTCCAGAGTGAAGGGAGCCTCTGGGTTATGAATCTGTCCCTCCAGCATGTCCTATTTATTTCAGTGCTGAGGTTCAAGTCTCTCGAGAGCGTAGCTCGATGGGATTTGGATTTTCTGAGGTGCAGCATGTCCATTAATTCCGGGTTGGACATGGCTTTATACGTCAGGCACAGATCGCCTCTGAGCAGGTAGTATGCCACTGAGTAGAGCTGGAGTTTCTTTAACCGGGCAGCATATGGCATCTGTTTGAGCCCTTTGATCCTCTTGGTGAGGTACTTTTGGGGTCTTTCCAGTTGCTGCAGGTGTCTGGTAAGGTACATCCCAAAAGGGGCATTGTACTCAATTATGGGCCTGATGAGGGATGAGTAAAGAGGCACGATAACCTCTCCTGATCTAGATGTGAATCCCTTCATGATTAGGTGGGCTATATAAAATGTTTTTCTAACCACTTTGGCCACGTGGTTGTCAAATGACAGATTGCTATCAACTTGGGTCCCCAGGCCCCTAATTACTTCTTCTGTACTTAATGGATTACCACCTATGTGGTAATTTGTGGGCACTTTGTTTTTGCCAAAGGGGATGACTATACACTTTTTGGCATTTAGCTTGAGGCCATGGCTCTGGCACCAGTTGTCTGTTTCTATGAGGCCCTTTTGGAGGATGCTTGTGTCGGCTGGAGAGTCGATTATGGCGCCCAGTTTGCAGTCATCTGCAAACCTGGTCAGCCACAGTCCTTCCGTGTTGGCCTGTACCTCCGAGAAATATATACCGAAAAAGAGAGGTCCCAGGACTGAGCCTTGTGGGATGCCACTTGTAACTGGTTTGGAGTCTGACATGGCTCCAGCAATTCTAACCATGTGGGTTCTGTCCTTGAGCCAGTTTGCAAAGCATCTAGTGACATAGGGGTTTATATTTAAGCTGGTGAGCTTATCTATAATGCCCGAGTGGGGTACTGTATCGAAGGCTTTTGCAAGGTCCAGGTAGGATGTGTGGACCACCTTCCCCTCGTCAATGACCTTGGTGACTGTTTCAAAGAAATCGACCAGGTTTAAGAGGCAGGATCTGCCCTTAAGAAAGTCGAACTGGGTAGGCTCCAGTGTCTGTAGGTCCCCAATATCTTTATTTATGAGGTTCATGATGATCCTTTCCATAGCTTTGTTGACCTAGCTAGTCAGGCTTATGGGGCGATAGTTTCCAGGATCAGTTGAGGCACCACCTTTGTGGAGAGGGACCTTGGTGACTGTTTCAAAGAAATCGACCAGGTTTAAGAGGCAGGATCTGCCCTTAAGAAAGTCGAACTGGGTAGGCTCCAGTGTCTGTAGGTCCCCAATATCTTTATTTATGAGGTTCATGATGATCCTTTCCATAGCTTTGTTGACCTAGCTAGTCAGGCTTATGGGGCGATAGTTTCCAGGATCTGTTGAGGCACCACCTTTGTGGAGAGGGACCACTGTTGCTGTACGCCACTCTTTGGGTACATATCCTGTAGTAAGGCTGAGATTGAACAGTAGTTTTATGTTTGGGTTTAGCTCTTCTTGGAGTTCATGTAGGATGCAGCCCAGAACAACGTCTGGTCCCATTGACGCTGTGTGCTTTGCTTTGGCTCTTACCTGAGCATCTGAGATGTCAGGGGGGCAGCACTCTGCTGGGATAGATATTTGCCCTTTTGGTGGGGAGTTTGTGCTGAACCTGTCAGCTAGGATGCTGGCAATGTCTGTGGGTTCGATGTATTTTTTGTCATTTTGGACTAATTCTGAGCATATCTGGGAATTCCCACCCAGTTTCCTAACATAACTAAAGAAAGCCTTGTGATTATCCTTAGTGTCCTGTGCAATTTTTCTCTCGAAGCTGGCCTTAGACGATTTTATGAGTGCCCGTAGTTTTTTGCTAATACTGATCAAACAAAAGGGACTTGAAAATACAGACCCACCCACTGTAATTGAAAACAGCTTGAAACTCTACTATACCATTGCATAATGACTAGAAATATGGTGATCTGGTTCTTTTCTAGGGTGGGACAGTAATTAACAAGATGAAGAAGTTCTTCACATTGGACATTCCTCTACTGAAATGATTAGTGTTTTGCTTTCTGGTATCAAAGCTATATTTCATTTTAATGGGTTTATGTGAAATGAGACTTGCAAATCATTTTCATTTTGGGGAATAGAAACACTCTTGATCTCACCTTTTAGAATATCTTGCTTAAAATACATTCTGGAATGGATGCAGATTTACATACTTATAATACAGATCAGTTTTATAATGGGAAAAATGTAGTGTAGTTCTGAGGAAGTGTACTGCTCTAGGTAACAGTCATAGAAAGACTAAGACGATGTGTGCTGTGTCATATGTGGCTACCATGACATCACAAGTTATCTCAAACTGATGTGTGTGTGTGTGTGTGTGTGTGTGTGTGTGTGTGTGTGTGTGTGTGTGTGTGTGTGTGTGTGATGTTTAAATATTCTGCAGTTGTATCAGTTGTTCTGTGTGTCAGATCCTTGTTGTGGGTGTCTCCCACACTTGGCTACCATTTTTACACCTCTCCTTTTCCCACATCTTTATACTTCCCTTCTGCTTTGTTATAGATTTTGTAATTTATTTTGTATATCTTTTCATTTTTCACTCCTGCATAGGGGACAAACTCCCATAAGGGCTCCACATCTTGACACTGCTTGTATTTTTTAAATACAGCCTCAGGAGGGGCTCAAAGTTTCTGGATTCGGAGCTATAAAAAACAGATAACATGCTATGCACTGGTCATGCTTTTGTTTCCCTCACTTTTGTTTTTTTCTGTAACCTTTCAGGATAGTATTCGTAACTGTCCTAAAACAAATAATTACAATGATGGCTGCATATATAAAATAATCAAGCATGTGCTGTGGAACAAAGGATGACAAAAGTTATTGGGACACAGCACTGAATTTAAAACATGCAACAAGATGAAAAGATCCTATCTATTTTTGTGTACTGCAATAAATGACAACTGATAAATTTTGACTGTTATTCTCACAAAGTAGTAAAGTTAAGCAGATGGTTTGTGTATGGAAATGGTTAGAAGAATGTGGTAGTTTAAAGAGAATATCTTAAACTTGTCTTATCCCACTTAAAACAATTTCTGTTAAAGGTAGCTCCCTGTGGATACCATCATTCCCCAAGGAATAATAGGACTATAACCCCTTCTCACCATTGCTTACCGCCCTCTCCATTCTTCTTTACACACAGCTCCTATAATTCCATTTTTATGTTGCCTCACAGCAAGAGGTTCTCCCATTCTATTCTCAGCTAGTGTGAGGTGAGTGCCTTCTGTGTGGAGTCTGCATGTCCTCCCCGTGGTCGAGTGGCCTCCGAAAGACATGCGTAAATGGGCGTGCCTTTGCTGAAGGTTGGGCATCAGGCTGGCAACTTGGCACCATAAAAAAAATCTACTGCCAATCATTAGAGGACTGGAGTTCCGCTGTGGCGACCCCTTACTGGGAAAAGCCGAAAAGACGAACAACAACATTAAAAGGCTATACCATAGGCCTATGACTTCCTTTTTTATTCTGCCTTTCATACCTTCCTTTACTAGACACTGTAAACAACTCTGTCTTCAAAGTCATTAATGTTATTTTTAATGATCAGAAGTTTATGCAGTAATAATTTATATCCCATTTTTACAAACTGACTTTCCAGCCCAGTCTTGACTTGCTCTGCAAACCATAAATTAGTGAATATGCTAGATGTCCTGATAATACAGATCAGAGGTCATAGTTTTAGAACCATCGGGTTACTTTCCTACAATAGTGACAATCAGAAGTATAATACAATAGTAAATGGGTCCAGAATCAGATGGAAGAATTAGAGATGGTGAAAGGCATCAGGAAAACTGAATAACAGATGGCTATGACTTGAATATACTGTTAATATGACATCCATTTGTTTAAGTGAGTATTTGTACATTTGCTAAATTTGCAACATCCAGAATTATAAATCTGATTCTGCAAATATGACAGAGAAGAAAATAAGGAATTATGCCTGCTTTTAAGCAATACTAACAACAAATACAATTTGTGATGAAGATATTTTTATCAACATGGTATTTATATATTTACAACAAAATCTCCAACAAGATGAAAAGGAGTGCACGCCAGCAATAATTTGAAAGCTTTAATGTAATTCCACGAAAATGTCACACCACATGAACGCTCTTCAATAACTATGCGTTTTCGTCCACAGCAACACTAGGACTTCATCAGATAAATTAATTATACTTAATTAACAATTATATATTACAATCAAATTTAATTTCAACCAATAATATAGTTTGCATCCTGGTTCAACCAATAAAACTTATGTAGCTCATAAATATTAAAAACATCCTTCGAATTTCATACAATATATAACCTATTCTAAGATCTGCTCTAACTTGTTAAAAACTTTGATATAATCATTAAAATATGAAAATAAATATTCACAATAATTCACTTTCAAAATAAAAATTAAATACATGTTTAAAATGAATATATATTTTTCTCATTCTCTTCATTGTGTGCTCATTCCTCTTTTCTGTTCTCAATGATATAGCGCCATCTATTGTTCAAATGACACTAATACAATGGTTTGATTTATTTATTTATTTTTTTTCAATAATCAGTTTTTATTATTTTCCAATTACATAACTACACACTACTATATATATACAATATTTACATGATTGCTTCCAAAAGTTATACAAACAATATATATTAAAACAGATTATTATAAGGAAATATAACATGAAAATACCATCAGTTTTTAATATTATTACAATCAATAACTAATCTAAGATTGAGTCTGTCTTATAAATATATATCCTAAGTAACAGTGGATAAGAACCTCTAGGCCAACACAATATTAAAGATTTGCTCCCATATTTTAATATTATTTATGTTTTTCTTGTGGTCATTGAGTAACAGTTTGTGCGCTAATATATGTCTTATAGCTAATGTTTTAAAATTTTCCCAAGATGTCTGGGTCGGGTTCAACCAATTTGAAGCTATGTATAGTTTCATTAATAAACAAATATTCATGATTATGATCTTTTTTGATTTGTCTAAATTTTCTGGGGGAATATGTAGGATCATGAATTCCCAAGAGAGTGTTGATTGTTGGTAGCCCATTTTCTGTAATTGAAGTTTTAACGAATTCCAAAGTTTAAAAATGCATTTGCAACTCCAAAACATGTGAAGCAGGTCAGCTGTCTGGTCTATGCAGTATGGACAGTTAGGCGAGTTCTTTGAATCAAATTTATGAAGAGTAAGACGGGTATAATAGGCATTGCTGAATATCATCAATTGCGTAAATAATAATTTTTGTAGCGATACAGACTTTAATGTTAGTTTAAATGCTTCCAAGATCTTCTTATCATCAACTAATGTTAACTTTTCCCTCCAGTAATTCGATAAAAGAATATGTTTATTATACTTCATCTCTTTTATCAGTTTATATGAGGAAGTTATATATTTTTTTGTCTTGTATCAGTGCTTCCCAAAGATTACAACAGATATTTAATTCCTCTTCTTTAAATTCAAAGTTATTAAAATAATTTGTAGCCAGATCTTTTAATTGTCTCATAATAATTAGATAGGAAATAGGGAGACTTTTCTCTTTTAAAATATCGTGAACTGATATCCCAAGCAAGGGGTAGAAATCCAACATGGTTAAATCTTTTATTAGAGGGAATTTCTGTAAGTCTATCAATTTATTCCCTAATAATATGTGTGGGTTCTTGTGAAGTGGTTGAAATACCATCATATACTTTAATAAGTTTAATGAGGTAAAAAGATTTTGAATTGAAGTTATATAGCATTTTATGTGTTCCATTAAGTCAAATTTACTGAGTGTTCCTCTATTCAAAAAGGGTAGAGCTTTACAGTTAATTCCCACTCTAGTTACATGTCTATATGTTAAGACCAACCATTTGGGTGCCCATTTCAGACTATCCTTATCAAAGTGAATCGCCCTTAAAATTCTGTTAGCATTAATTATCAAGTAATAAGTTTCAAAATCCGGTAAATCTAGACCTCCCCTATTTTTTGGAGCCATCAATTTCTCGTATGTTATCCTCGTTTTCCTAGGCTCCCAAATAAATCTCCCTAGTCCTATATGAAGCTGTTTAAAAAATTTCCTCGTGATTCTAAGTTGTGTGGCTCTAAGTATATATAGTATTCTGGGAAGAACATTCATTTTGATAATTGCAGTTCTTACCATCATTGGTAGTTTCAGTTTACTCCATCTTTTCAAGTCCAATGTTATCTGATCCCAAGTTGACTTAACATTATTTATAAAAAAATCTCTATTATCAGTTGAAAATACAATACCCAGATATTTTGTTCTTTCTTCTGTCATTACCTGTCCTATCAATGGTAGCAATGAGAATGGTGTAGGTGTCTTTAATGGGAATATTTTGGATTTCTTAAAATTAAGTTTATAATTAGAGATTTTCTCAAAGTCTTCTACTGCTTTTAATATTTTCTCGGTATCTGACACAGGTGTGGTACAGTATATATTTAAATCATCTGCAAAAGCAGCCATATTTATCTTCATACCATATAATGTTGGGGGATTGTAAAAAACATTTTGTTTAAGATGTAAAAATAATGGTTCCAAATAAAGATTAAATAAAATAGGAGATAGTGGGCACCCTTGTTGTGTACCATTTTTAATTTGTATTCTTTTAGAGCATTCTTGATTGATAAATACATTTGTATATGCATTATTGTATATTTTCCTTAATGTTAAGATAAAATCCTGAGGTATATTGAAGTATGATAACATATCAAATAGATATACCAAGTTAACTCTGTCAAATGCTTTCTGTGCGTCAATTATGAGTGCATAAATATTGAAATTTTTTAATTTGGCATAGGAGATTAATGTGTGAAGCGTTAATGTATTATCAGTGGTCTGTCTTCCATCCATGAACCCTGCCTGTTCCTCTGATACTATTAGATTTGTGACCCTTTTCAGTCTATTTGCCAGGATAGATGTCATAATTTTCATGTCAATGTTCAAGAGCGAAATGGGTCTATAATTATCTGGGTTTTTAAGATCACTTTTATCTTTCGGTATCAAACACTGGTTTGATTTATATTTTAGCTGCTCTTAACTTTAAAACAGGGGACAATGATATATGTTCATTTAATCCTGGTGTTTTGGAGGCTTCTAACATAATTTGCAACCAAAGCTCCTTGTATTCCAGCCATTCCTCCCATAAACCACCTCTCATTTCCCTTTTGACTTGTTCTAATACAAAAAATAAGAATCCTGAGCTATCACATACTCTAGTATGCTTATACAAAGCATTGGTCTCCTTAGCTTTAGATATTTCGTATGTGTGCTCATAGATTCTTCTCTTCAGCACCCTCTCCGTCTTACCTATATAAAATGAACTGCATTTTTCACATATAGCTATGTATACCACCCCCTTTGTTTCACAATTGTAATTTCCTTTGCTATTTATTGTTATATCCCTACTATTCATATATATCTCTCCTTTGTTTATAATAAATTCACATTGCTTACAATGTCCACATTTGTACGTTCCATTCTTACTTTCCCCTAATACTGTTGTATTATTATACATATCATTATTACTTGTTTTGTTGTTCTCCAATATCTTTTTTATACTCCATGCATTCTTATACACTATTTTAGGGGTAAAATTATTAATATTTTCAATATCTGAAAAAGATGAAAATTTATTCCATTCAGTCTGGAATAACCTTTTCACCTTAGAATTGAACGTATTATACTATAAAATTAAGGCAGACTCATAGTGTGTATCAGTACCATATGTTTTGTTGTTTTTAGTATTTTTAGTACTACATATATTACCTACCAAGCTTCCCTTTATAGGTTTGAATTTTGATATTCTACTTTTCTCTACATCCTCTCTGATATTCTTTACAAAACCTGTTGGATACCCCCTTGCACAGAACATCTCTTCTAGTGCATTACATTCTATTTGAAAATCTTCATCTTTACTTGTCATGCGACATCCCCTCACAAACTGCCCTTTCACTATATTCTTTTTGCAATGTGAGGGGTGTGCATTTGTGTAGTGAAGAAAGGAATTGCAAAATGTGCTTTTCCTGTGTACTTTTGTTTCAAAGTCATTATTGTTCTTATTTTTGTAAATTTCTATATCTAAGTATTGTAATCTATCTGTAGAGGTGGTATACGTAAATTTCAAAAAACTTGTCGTACTGTGAATGTAGTCAAAAAATTCTAACAGTTTATCATAACCCCCTGTCCAGAAAATGACTATATCGTCCAGATAGCGATGATACAAAGACCAATATTGTTTGAATTCTGAATCCAGTACGTATGAAGTTTCCCATCTAGCTAACACGATGTTGTTATATATGGGTGCACATGCTGCACCCATTGATACTCCCTGTATTTGCTGATAATATTCTCCATTGAAAAGTATGAAATTGTATTTGAGTACCATGTCAGCTAGTTCAACAATAGCTACCTTCTCAGAATGTGTAAGCTTTTTATCAGCAAATCATGTCTTCAAACATACTTAACCCTTCCTCGTGAGGTATGCAGGTAAAAAGATCTATTACATCAATTGTAACAAAAATAAGATTTTCTGACATGAGATCTGATGTAATACATCTCAATAAATCCCATGAATCTTTCAATATATGATTATTATCATTACATATATGTTTCGTCTTTAAGTCAACATATTTCGCCATAGGAAGTGTTTTTGATCCATCTGCCGAGACAATCGGTCTTAAAGGGGGATCATACACATTCTTGTGAATTTTCGGTATCCCGAAAATTATGGGAATTTTTGGTATAGGTACATATAAAAATTTAAACAACTTGTTATCAATTGTACCTTCCACAATCATGTCATTCAATAAAATGTCTATTTTATTGTAAGCTAAATTAACTTCATTGAGTGATACACATTTATATTTAGATTAATCTCTAAGAATGCAGTTAATTTTTCCTTCATAAATGATGTTATCCATAATAACTACCCCCCCCTTATCTGGTTTCATAATTCTAATACCAGTATTCCGCTTCAGTTCATTTAGGATCTCATATTCTTGTTTTGAGAGATTATTTGCCACCAATTTTTGGTCAAATGCCATTCTAATTTCTTTTTCAAGCACCATATCAAGATTCCTAATTTGAGGATGGAAAGGGGGTTAAAAGTACTCTGGCGGGTAAGAGTTGGCTGCTGAATATCAAAGTCAAAATTTTCTATGGGTGGTAGTATGATTTTCAGATTTACTTTCCTTAAAAATAATTTCATATCAATAATAGTTTGAACCAAATCCCCTTTAATGTAGGGAATAAATTTAAATCCTTTGCTAGCAGTTCAAAATGTACTTTTGAAATAGAAATTCCACTAAAATTGTAAATAGAAAAGTTTCCATAAGTGTGGGTGGTACCAGTCTGTAACACCTCGTTTTCAAAATCATTGTTAACAAAATTATTGTTACCAAAGTTAACAATACTGGGGGTTGGGTGTAGTTGTACTAATACCTCCCTCTCCCCCTTCTCCCCCCCCTCTGAAAATTTTGACTGTTATTCTCACAAAGTAGTAAAGTTAAGCAGATGGTTTGTGTATGGAAAGGGTTAGAAGAATGTGGTAGTTTAAAGAGAATATCTTAAACTTGTCTTATCCCACTTAAAACAATTTCTGTTAAAGGTAGCCACCTGTGGATACCATCATTCCCCAAGGAATAATAGGACTATAACCCCTTCTCACCATTGCTTACCGCCCTCTCCATCCTTCTTTACACACAGCTCCTATAATTCCATTTTTATGTTGCCTCACAGCAAGAGGTTCTCCTGTTCTATTCTCAGCTAGTGTGAGGCGAGTGCTTTCTGTGTGGAGTCTGCATGTCCTCCCCGTGGTGGAGTGGCCTTCGAAAGACATGCTTAAATGGGCGTGCCTTCGCTGAAGGTTGGGCATCAGGCTGGCAACTTGGCACCATAAAAAAAAATCTACTGCCAATCATTAGAGGACTGGAGTTCTGCTGTGGCGACCCCTTACTGGGAAAAGTCGAAAAGACGAACAACAACATTAAAAGGCTATACCATAGGCCTATGACTTCCTTTTTTATTCTGCCTTTCATACCTTCCTTTACTAGACACTGTAAAAAACTCTGTCTTCAAAGTCATTAATGTTATTTTTAATGATCAGAAGTTTATGCAGTAATAATTTATATCCCATTTTTACAAACTGACTTTCCAGCCCAGTCTTGACTTGCTCTGCAAACCATAAATTAGTGAATATGCTAGATGTCCTGATAATACAGATCAGAGGTCATAGTTGTAGAACCATCGTGTTACTTTCCTACAATAGTGACAATCAGAAGTATAATACAATAGTAAATGGGTCCAGAATCAGATGGAAGAATTAGAGATGGTGAAAGGCATTAGGAAAACTGAATAACAGATGGCTATGACTTGAATATACTGTTAATATGACATCCATTTGTTTAAGTGAGTATCTGTACATTTGCTAAATTTGCAACATCCAGAATTATAAATCTGATTCTGCAAATATGACAGAGAAGAAAATAAGGAATTATGCCTGCTTTTAAGCAATACTAACAACAAATACAGTTCGTGATGAAGATATTTTTATCAACATGGTATTTATATATTTACTTATTGCTGTTAAAATACTGGTCTAGCATAAGAAACTTAGTAAATGTTGACAGAACAAGGATTACAAGAATGCAAGAAAGATAGAAATTTGACAATGCATGAGGACAAACCTATTTTTACTCTTTTTATTTCCTGCCCTTTTTATACCATATCTTGTTTCCAAATCCAAGTTCCTCTGGTATTACTTGACAGACACTTCTGAACTGCCAGGGCTGATGCCCTAAATTTTAATGTTGTAAAATATGATTTCCCATGTAATGTAATTTGTGAATCCAGATAGAAATATATTAATACTTAACAATATGTATAGTGGCATGTTGTGAAGTAAATGTGTAAGCACCCCTTTAACAGAGGATTGTATATGCAAAGTTTCCTCAGAATGCTAGTCAGGAGCATATATGTACTAAGTAGTAGAGAGATACCAATTGCCCACTAATATATAAAAAGATTGTTGCCTGTCCAAAGTCAGTTCCTCTTTTGGAGGATTGGCACAAGGTAAGCGGCAGCTTCTCAGAAGACCCTGAAAGTATTAAATTGTGGGGTATGACAGCCTAGCTGGAGCTGTACATGGAGGTGGGAACCAGGGACTGAAAATGCAGTCTACAGCTTGGACTTTTACTTGATTGTAGCCCAAATTTTTTTACCTTTATCAGAAGAAAAAAAATGTTCTTTTGTTTTAACTGTACAGTGTCATTTATAGTTCATTTGTTATCCTCTAGGATAATAAACCTATTCATCTTCTAGGAAGTCACAGGGCCAGATTCAGGAAGCCTCCGTGTAAGAGTTATAACTCTTACACGGAGGCTGCAGTTAAACGGTGTGATGTCAGCATGTCATGCATATGCATGAGGTGCATGAGGCATGCTGAATCACACTGTAACTCTTACACGGTCCGTGTAAGAGAGTAGGGGGCGTGTCCGTAGGCTAAGCCCTGCATGCGGACACGCCCCCGGCAGTGTAGAATGGCTGAAAGTAAACAGCCACGAGAGAGGCCATGGAAATGTAAATAAACACACTACACAACACATTACCCCACAGACCATCAGTGTACAAAGTGAACAGAGGCTACAAAATGAAAATAAAAACTGTTTTATTTTTTTTAAACCCCGTAAATGTGTGCTACTGTGTGCGCTCGTGTGCACGGGTGTGCTACTAGCGCAACTGCAGTTAGCAATCAGTGGAAAATGATATAAGAACTAAATATGCAAAGTAAGCCAAGAAGAAATAGCTTAGCGGTAGAGTTGCCGGCTTAAGAGTAGGCAGGCAGCGTTCGAGCCCACACAACAACCTTTTTTTTTTTTTTTTGTAAATAAGCACTAAAAAGGCCCCTGACAGTATTGTACAAATGTAAAAGTATACCCTTTTGTAAAATGGAATGAAATGGAGCATATATTTTGAAGTAACACAATAATAAAAATAATTAGAAATGTACTGATAGCTAAGCTGCTGTGAGACAGAGTGCCCGTAGCTGCGTAGTGTTTAAAAAGCTGCAAACTGTATGCCCGTTGCTAAGCAATGGTTTAACAGGCTGAAACTGTTTGCAACTAGCTGTGCTTAGCTTAACATGTGTGTCACTAGCCAATTAAGGTTTATCCCAGCGCACACCGTTTGCGCGCCGCTCCCACAAGCTAACTGCCAGTGCGCATGCGTTAGCTCAAGCAAGCAGCGCAGACCTACTTTTAAGTGCTTAAAAGTGCTTATGGCATGTTTGATTGACAGGTCCTCAACTCATTTCTGTCATGAAAATTAAAAATCAGTGTTCAGATTCGAACCCAGGATACTATGCACTAGAGTCAAGGTACTTAACCACTAAGCCATGACAGCAATACCTAGAAATGCAGAAATAGCATATATATGGGATAAAATCCAGAATGGAGCATGATAAAGCATTTTCAGTGAAGTAGATACAATTCCAAAACAGCCAATCACAGACATGTGCGGGAAAAGCGGTATATATAAGCCCCATAGGCGGGAATACACAGCATAACCGATTGTAGAGCAGAACTGCAGTCAGCATGAGTTGAGTAGGTGAGGGACGTTGCTTTCGAGCACAGCGTCGGGGCATTGAGGAGTCCAGATACATGGTCTGGCTCCTAGTCCACCGTCATGAGGCCCAACTCATGCAGGGCCAGGTCTCATGGGGAGCATATAGGGCGGAGGCATGGGACCGGTTGGCTCATGATCTGACCAGTGCTACTGGCATTCCACGCACTGGTGAGCAGGTCCGTCACCACCATGCGGACCTGAAGCGGCGTAAGCAAGACCAGTTGACCCAATGGATCCAGGAGGCCCAGGATATGCCCAACGCCCCACTACTGAGTAAGTTACATTTTACTCATGTATGTAAGGATTTCAACTAGCTGATACCATGGAGATGTGTAGTCCAATATTACTTCCTTTGTATTACAGCTGCAGGTGTCCGCTCTGCGAACCGCGTCCTGCATGACCGTAGGCTGGCGTGGCTGCGCCACCATGCAGGTTAGTAACCCCACCTAGTACTTGTAAATAAATATTATAGTGTAGCATGTATCAGAACACTGCAGTGTATTGATTAAAAGTAATCTAATGTGCAAGCAAGAATTGAAAGTCTGCAGGTATGGCTGCAACAAGTTCATCAGTATGCAAGTGTAACTGGAAATATAATTGATAGAAATAAATAGTGCTGTAATACAGATGTCCCACCATTAATTAAATATAGTATAACCTGCAGTAGTCTCCAGAGTACAGCTTCAGAATCTGAGGTAGTCACATGTGAGATTTATCCCTGTTGAAATGCTGAATCATGACAGAAGTGAGGCTGTTGGAAAGTGTTTGAATCACCACAGGTCTAATATGTGAACAAAGCCTAGAAGTACCAACCTGAACTGTGAAGTTACAGGATGTGTGAGACTGACAGAAAGGGTCATGTATGAATAAATAAAGTAGTAATAACCCCTGAATATATAAGCCTCAGTGTGTTTCTACAGAACTAAATGCATGTGGGAAGTACAAATTAACATCCCAAACTGATTTCAGTGTATCTGAATCTGGAATGTCTAGGCCAAAATCTGTATATGGTGATAACAGTAAACAATTTGCAGATAGAATGAATGATTATCTGACAGACTAAACAGCCATAGTTGTCCCCTGTCCTAACATCAAAGTGTAGCAGGATGATGTATCTGATCAAATTCAAAATAAGTAGGATAGTGATGTATTTGTAACAGGTCTAGCATGACAGCCAAATAAAAATCATTTTAAAAAATCAGACTCAAGTTAATTGTGTACCTATTACAAATGTATATCAATGTGTAAGTTATGAATGTGTCAACATTTCCTTTCTCCACCCCATCCTATAATTGCAATTGTAAACACCCACTAAATATTGGTATGTGAACATTTCATTAACCATGGACATTTGTCCGTTTAAAAAATATATGCATGTCTGTTTGTGCATGTGCCCTGTTCATACCTGCAAACCCGATGGCCTGTTGCTATCAATCAACCCTGCATGTTGTTTGAATGTGTATCCCTGTTCAAATAATGCATGTGATATTGATATGCCCATTGTGCAATGGTGTGAATATCTGGGTGTTTGTTTAATGGGAATGCCAATGCATGCTGTTACAACTAATTTGAATGGAATAAAATGCTACTAACCCAAACTAACATAACTACTCACAAACCTAGAACGTTTGGGAAGGCGGGTCCCAGCAGACCCACCTCTCCCACCTCAGCTGGCGACTGCACCTGGCACTAGTGCCCAGGCTGGACCCTCCTCCGGTGGCCCTGTGCCACCTATGGGTGGAAGCGCTGCAGGGGATGGGGCCCGTCCCCCCTCTGCAAGCGTGGCCAGAGGAGTACGTCCACTCACCCTCCAAGGTGTCCGGTCTGTGGTGCGAAGGGAGATCCAAGACTCTGTTCTTGGGCCCCTACGCCAGCTCGAGGATCGGGTGGCACAGCTTACGGGCATGCCAGTAGCCCCACCTACACAGCCCCCAGCACAGCCCCGTCCTGGGCTGTGAAGGAACAGTGGCAACTGCCTATGGGTGGGGAAATCAGTTCCACTGTTGCCATCTGTGGGCTCATGCGTCTTGGATATCCCAACCTCCGTCCCCGTCAATTGTGTAACCCCCCCACTTGTGTCATACACCGTCCCTGTATGCGTCTTGTCTGTCTTGTCTGTTAACCTACCCAACCTACCTCCCCAGCTATACCGACTTCCTTCACCTGACATACCACTCTCACCTGAAAAAAAAAAAAAGGGCACTCTGTCCCAGTAAAAAATTACGCCCCATACATAGCTGTCCATGTTGCACACATGTCCGCTGGACATTTAAACTGTTAATTACAATTGGCTCTACAACAAATATTAATGTTGTCCTGACACGTCTCTCAGGGGTGGAAGGTTTCAAATGTCTCACCAAAATACATAGAAATACACAGCTGTTGTTGCGAAAGACATGGGCATCTATGGGCCTTACCTACATCCTTCCTGCAAATACCACGCTTGTTTCCCTACTGTCTTACCCTCTTTGTGACCCCTTTTTCACCACTTTCCTGACACCCCTTTTTCTTTTCTTTCAAAGAAAATAGCGGGTGTCTTGGCGTGTTAGCGGAGCTCAACGCCAGTGCGCATGCGTGAGCTCAGCAAACGAGCGCAGACCTGGTTTTAAGTGCTTAAAAGTGCCTTTATGGCACTTTGATTGACAGGTCCTGTACTCATTCTGAAAACAAAAATAAATTCCCACTGCCAGTCTCGAACCCAGGACCTTGGTAACATTAGTCTGTATGACCTACCACTAAGCCATGACTGCCATACAAGCGCATAGTGCTAAAATAAATATAACATGTAATATTAGGAATCAATATAAAGGCAATATAGGATGTGTACTACCCAAAGCATGTCAGGTAGAATTTTAATGGCCAAATTACTGGATTCCCACACTAGTTCAGTGTTAACAGAAACAGCCCTGCTAATTGTCAGCTTGTACATAATAATGTAAGGTAATGTACATATATGAAGGTATGTATATGTACACATACATACATATAAATATACATTAATACATATGAAATATAGTTGTAGGTGTCAGTATCCATACACACTCACTACAGGAAACAGTGAAGATAAATGCAGCAGCCAGAATCTGCAACACAGCCTGACTCCTGTGAGACCTACTAACCCCTTAACTGCTGGAAGGTGCCTCCAGCACTTTGATTGATAGACCCTGTACTCAATTTGAAAGCAAAATACAAGCATACTAGTAGGCCCTACCACAAGACCATTGTAACACTAGTCTGTATGACCTACCAGCAAGACATGACTCTCATACAGGAATATAGTGCTAAATAAGTGGAACATGTAATAGTAGGAATGAAGATAAAGGCAATATAGTATGTGTACTACCCTAAGCATGCCAGACAGACTTTCACTGTCCCAATTACTGGATTCCCATACTAGTGTGTGTTAACAGAAACAGCCCTGCAAATTGTTAGCTTGTACCCAATATTGTCAGCTAATGTACATATATGACAGTATGTATATGTACACATATGTATATATAGCAATACATATGAAATATAGTTGTAGGTGTCAGTATGCATACACACTCACTACAGGGAACAGGTGGGAGAAATGCAGCAACCTGAATTTACAACACAGCATGAAGCATGAGAGATGTACTAACCTTCACACTCACAGAACATTTTCCAACAGCATACCAGCATGGTCCACACCCTTACAATCTGAAAGGGCAACGCCTATCTCACATACCTTTTTATAGCACTGTCCTGAAATCACAGTGAGACATGCAATCAGTACACAACTGGTTGTATGCAATTAGCCAATGCTGCCTTACAATTGGTGCAGAGGCCATCACATGGGCCTATGCAGATACCTACAAAAGCATTCAGTACCCACACTCCACACATGCAATACAGTCATTGCACAAACCTAATGAGAAAGAGAGAGAGACAGAAATAAGAAAATATACACACTGCCAGCAGCAAAACCAGCAGCAGCAGCAGAAAACAGCAAGCAGCAAGCAGCACCACTGACACAGCAACAGCTGCCACAAACACAGGTAATGCAAAGTAGCAGGTTAATACTGTGTTTACTGTGACACCTCCAAATGTATCATAGTTCACTATCTATAGCTATGTCCATGAGATAGGTTGTGTGTACATAGTCCTGAAATATATACATATGTAATATTGCTGTACATGTTGCCCATACTTAAAACTTCCATAGCTTAGAACACAAGGCCAGTTGTGCATATGATGCAGTAGTTACCAGGGTCAGTAGAGGTTACTCCTCATTGGTGTGGGACCACTGTGTATGTATGGCACTGTTCAGGTACATATCCTGTAGTATGGCCAGGGATTAATATCAGTCTGTCATGTGGTGCTATGTCCTCCAGGGGTGAACGTAGCACACATCCAGGGATACCATTTCGTAACAGTGATGCTATGTGTTCTGCAATGTTGAGGGTGGCCCTCACCTGCACATGTGAGAGGATAGGGAGGTTACAGTCATCTGGGATAACTAATACCACATGTGTAGGAGAATGGGGGGGGTACCTGCACCTAAACTGTCTGCAACAATGTTGCCAATATCTGTGCATTTGGTGAATGTGAAACATCTTAACACTGATGACCACAGATGCCTTGCCTTCATGTGAATCTGCCCTGTGCTGCAGTAGCCTCCTGCTATGGTTATACAATGTGCCTGTATCTTTAGTCCACTGGACAGGATTAATAAGTGGTGTGCAGATGTTCTGGGTTAGATATGTGTGTGCACAGTACATGCAGTATGTGGGATGTCTGTGGTAAGCATATGCAAAGGGGCCGGCAGTGTGTGTTGTTGGTTCCACTGGCCCAATGGGCTGCATGGATAGCATCACAGTCATAACTAGTGAATAACTGTGTAATTACATGCATACATAGCAAGGTAGTGTACTGTGCTTGTGGTGTTGTTGGGATATGTATATCCAGGCTGAGTAATGTGTGTCCACATCACAGGGTTGGATGGCAACACACATCCAGTATGTAGGGATGAACACCCAGAGTGTGTCAGACGTGTCACCTGTGTAGAAATATCTGGCCATTACCTGTGCATCCCCCACAACATACACACATGCAACATATGGCAGAAGTACTATAGCAGTACACACATGTTCATAGGTTCATACTAGGCTATTTGCCCTAGGGCATTGATAAGCCTAGTAGAATGTGTTTGTCTTTTGCCACCCAATTACAAGTTATGCTGCTATGCCCTTGTCTGACGTTAGTATACTGTGCCTCTGTCTAACAGTAACATAGAAGTGATACCTGGGGTACAGCTATGATCTCCATCCACTCATCCAGATTCCTATGAAAGAGAGTCAATGAGGGACTCTGCCTAACCTGTAGTGTGAGTTCATTACAGAGTGAAGGGAGCCTCTTGGTTAGGAATATGCCCCTCCAGCATGTCCATGTATGTCAGTGCTGAGGTTCAGGTCTCCTGAGCATGTGGCTGTATGGGACTCTGATTACCTGAGGTGCAGCATGTTCATTACTGCTGGGTAGGACATGGCTATATATGGCACACACAGATTGCCTCTGAACAGGCAGTATGCCACTGAGTCCAGCTGGATTTCCTTTACCTGGGCAGCATATGACATCTGTTTGAGCCATTGCATCCTCTTGATGAGGTACTGTTGTCCTGTCCCAGTTGCTGTAGGTGTCTGGTTAGGTACATCCCAAAAGGTGCATTGTATGCAATTATAGGCCTGATGGATGAGTAAAGAGGCAAAATGACCTCCCCTGCCATACATGTGAATCCCTCATGATTAGCTGGACTATATAACATGTCTTTCAATCCACATTGGCCATGTGGTTGACAAATGACAGACTGCTATCATGTTCCTTCCCCAGGTCCCCAACTATGTCTTCTGTACTCAATGGCCTAACACCTATGTTGTACTTTGCCACCAATGTGGAGGCGTGGGAATCTGCATTGAATATTGATACTCCCCCTCCCTTGTTCAAGTGTTGGGGCCAACAAGAATGGTAACAGCTATAACTTGGTAGTGCTGGTGTGCTCCTGTGAAACCTGAAACAAGTTTATGTTACTGCACAGATATCGATGTCCATAATGCTAAGTAGGGTTTTGAGTGCGTGCATCCTGAGGTCTAGACTTCCGGTGTTGAGTAGCATCACTCTTACTTCCTCATCCTTTGTGATACAAATGGATGTGGGTTTGCCTTATGAGCCTTGCCTAATACAGGCACTATGGGTGTAGCAAGAGGCTCCGCCAGATTCCAATAGGACAGGGGTGACAGGTGCAAGCTGTCCCTAGCAAAGCATACCACCCCAAGATGGCAGGCATTGGCACACCTGTGAATGACACCAGTATGTCAGTCAATTGTTGGAAGGGATCATTGTGCCTTGATATTGTGGCATCGTTCTTGGTGAGGGTAGGATGCTACTCAAGGTCAGGGTCAAACTGTCTTGGGCTACGTGCTCAGAGAGCTCCGTACTGTCTCATGTCATGTAGTCCAGGGAGGTATGTGTCAGGTCATTCACACCAGCATGGACATTGACTGAGTCATACCTGTACTTGCCTTGGGGTTACTTGAGTGTTTGTGTTATGTGGCAGGTCGTAGTGCCCGACAGGCTGCACACCGTGACCCTCACCTCGTTAAGCCTGGTGAACGTGATGTCAGTGTGCCTGATGATAGAGGCACCTAGTACAGGTGCATGAGGTGTGTTGTTTACTGTTAATGGCTGTGAGTGTTCAGCACATTGGCTTTGTGTGATATGTGTTGCACGTGTTTGTTTCCATGGTAGTGGTTGCCTGAGTGTCTGCTTAGGAGGTCTCTGCTGCGTAGGCAGACCTGTAGTCCGAGCCTACAAGTATGTTCATGTGTGATCATGTGTTAGTTCTGCTGTCGTGGTAGGTCTATGTGAGACTGGAAGTGTAGTGAGTGTGGTTTCCTTCACCACCTGACTGGTTATGGCGGTATTGAGTAGACAGAGCCTAGCCTCCAGTTTGGTATATGGTTGCATCACTCACATGAGTTTGAATTTGTTGTTAGGAGGAGGGAGTTGTCTGTGTACATGCAGCTGTTCTAACATTGTCTCTGGAGTACCACACTCACCAGCTGGACTGGGGAGGAGACTGACAACTGACCTTTGGACATGCTAGAATACTATTGTGAATTCCGTAATAATTGAAAACAAGGTCCAGTGGGGAGTGAGGGTGTACTGATATTACCTACTACAGCTGACTGATATAAAAGCGTCAGTGAGCAAGTGCCAGGTAACCTAAGTGCAATGTGTCACAATTAAGTAAATGCAACAATGACAAGCAGTCACTTGCTGTCATGTGTAACATGGAAATACGTACAGTAAGCAATGCAGATATCAGTAGTGAGTCACAGAAGTGTTGAGAAGCTGTGTATTATGTGGAAGTAGCATACCAGTGAAATAACAAGCTAACGAATAACAAGCATATAAACAAAGGTAGATCCAGGAGGCCTGGATGTAGTGTTTGCTACAGCAAACAAGGTGTAGCAATGTCAGTAAGATACAGCTCAAATATGCAGGCACTATAAACCTGAAACCAGATGTCCCCAGCTATGAATGGCAGAGTACAGCCTATTGTCACACACGAGTGCAGACCACAAACCTTGTTAATGTTAAATAACTGGCCTGAAGGCCAACTGCCTATACCAGAACTAATACACTTGGACACTGGGCCCTCAATCAGCAGTTCCCAACTTCAACGGATGACAGATATGCGTCCTGCCACCACAGTGCTTGCCACAAACCTCCCTAATGTAAAACAACTGGTCTGAAGGCCAAGTGCTTAGTCCAAATGACTTAGAATGATAGCTACACTTTAATCAAGTTACAACCAAGCAGTAATAAGTACAATTTAATACTCCCTGTATAGAATGTGTACCATGTATTGCTGAGATACTATGCTGATAACCTGTTTGTGTACCTTTCCAGGTTAACATGGCTCCAAAAAGGAACCCCGCATATTCTGCTGCAGAGGATGAAGTGATTCACCAGAGCCTGGTGTGTGACTATGCCATCCTGTTCTCACGCACCACCCAGAATCAGCAGGAGAGATCTGCACTGTGGCAAAATCTAGTTAGCAGGATAAATTATGTTGGCATGCATGATAGGACATATGAGCAGGTGAGACATCACTGCAGTGATTTGATTAGAAATGTCCGCCAGCGTGCTGCAGATATCCGCAGGCAACAGGTTGCCACAGGTGGGGGGGTGGCCACACATTCCTCCATCACCAGACAGGAGGGGCTACTGCTAAGTGTTGTGGATCCAGCCCCAGAACAACAACAGCAAAAGTCATGCATCATGATGGAGGTTGGATCCACACAGCAGCAAGACACCGAGCGTGCAGGTAAGATGCCATATTTATTTATTGTTATTACTTTTACATTTGTTGACCAAGATAGTCTAGCTGGATATATGTCCATTTTCAGTAGAGGCCTGGGGAGAAAAGCTCCACACATAACATAATAAAGGCAGACTGCCTCATAGTTGTACTTGCTCTGGAGTGACCTGTGTGCCTGTGTTATGTGGCACATTCTATCACCCGACAGGTAGCTAAATGTGACCCTCACCTTGCTCAGTATGGAGGGCGGCATGTCTGTCAACAGCTCATGTCAAGCCAGTTCACACCCCTCATAAATGATGTGGAAACCTTCAAAGACCCAGGCCTGTTGAAAATATGGACCAGACTGCAGATACCTGTATAAAGGCATTCTATGGACACATTCAGGAATGCATGGATCATGAAACCACATATGAAAGCATGACCCAATTCTCCAAAGGCAGACATCCTGTGTGCCGGACACCAGCCATAAACACACTATACAATAGAAGGATGACGCCACTACATGATACAACAAACTCCCAAAATGTGAAGGCATCACTGATGAGTATTGGAAGACAACTACAGGCACCCATACGATTGTCTAAGGCCATCTTTGAGAGAAGATTCCACAAGCCACTGAGGATAATCACAAGGCTTTCTGTAGTTATGTTAGGAACCTGGGTGGTACTACCCAGATATGCTCAGAGGTAATCCAAGATGGCACACGAAATACAAAACACACAGACATTGCCATCATCCTAGTGGACAGGTTCACTGCTGCCTTCTCCCCCCCACCACACCAAAGGGCAAATATGTCTCGCAGAGTGCCGCCCCCTGACATCACAGATGCTCAGGTAAGAGATGCCCTTCCCAAAGCAATAAACACTGCATCAATGGGACCAGACAGTGTCCCAGGCTGTGTCCTACATGAACCACAAGAAGAGCTACACCCAGACATAACACTACTGTTCAATCCCAGCCTTACTACATGATATGTGGCCAAAGAGTAGCGTACAGCAACAGTGGTCCCTCTACATTCAGGTGGTGCCTTCACGGATCCTGGACACTATTCACCCCATATGTCTGACTAGCTTTGTCTGCAAAGCTATGGCAAGGATCATCATGAACCTCACATATCTAGATATTGTGGACCTACAGACATGTCACCATACACAGTTTGGCTTTGTTAATGGCAGATCCTGCCTCTCAAACCTGTTTGATTTCTTTGAAACAGTCACCAAGGCCACTGTCAAGGGAAGGAGGTCTACACAGCCTACCTGGACCTTGCATAAGCCTTTGATACAATACCCACTTGTGCATTCTAGGAAGCTCACCAGTGTACATATTAACCCCTATGTCACTATGGTTATTGCACAGTGGCTCAAGGGCAGAACACACATGGCTAGAATTGCTGGAGCCATGTCAGCCTCCAACCTGGTACAAGTGGTGTCCCGCAAGGCTCAGCCCTGGGAGCTGTCATGTTCATTATATATTTATCATAGGTACAGGCCAACATGGAAGTACTGTGGCTGAGCAAGTCGCAGGTGACTGCAAACCGGACGCCATAATCAACTCTCCAGCTAACACACGCATCCTCCAAAAGGGCCTCTTGCAAACACACGACTTGTGCCACAGCCATGGCCTCAAGGTGAATGACAGAAAGCGTATAGTCATCCCCTTTGTCAAACACAAAGTGACCACAAAGTACCACATATGTGTTAATCCATTAAGTGCAGACGAAGGAATTATGGACCTTGGGGTATACAGGTTGATAGCATTCTACCATTTGACAACAACATGGACAAAGTGGTTAGGAAAACATGTTATATGGGCCACATCATCATGATGGGATCCACATGTAGATTAGGGGAGGACATTGTGCCCCTTTACTCATCCCTCATCATGCCCATAATTGACTATGATGAACCTGTCGGCATGCACCTTACCAGACACCTGCAGCAACTGGAAATACCACATACGTACCTCGACAAGGGGATCAAAGGGCTCAAACAGATGCCACATATTGACTGGTTAAAGAAACAGCAGCTCTACTCAGTGGCATACTGCCTCTTCATAGGCAATCTGTGCCTGACATATAAAGCCATGTCAAACCCTCACTTAATGGCCATGCTGCACCTCAGAATATCCAGATCCCATCAGGATACACGCTGGAAAGACTTGAACCTCAGGAGTGATATACATAGGACATGCTGGAGGGGCACATTCACAACTCAGAGGCTCCCTTCATTCTTGAATATTATCCCAATAGAGGTTAGGCAGAGTGACTCAGTGACTATCTTCAAGAGTGATATTAATGACTGGATGTGACATTGTAGGGTTACCCTGGGTATCACTTATGTGTCACTGTGAGACAGAGGCACAGTATACTAACCTTGGAAAAGGGCATAGCAAGACAGATTTACAATGCATGTTGAAAGCCACACACATTCTGGCTAGGTGGATACATGCCCTGGGCAGACATCCCTGTATGAACCTATGGACCTATGTATCTTGTTCACCATTGGCCCTATGTGCTGTTAATCACCATTGCAATCTCAATACTATGGTAGCATGTGCAAAGGTCAGTTGTCAGTCACCTCTATGGTACAGTTGTGGAATATGTGTGTCATGTAGTAATGTCACAGCTGCCACATGTACACAGTCAACCCTATCCCCTACCCATGGATGTACAACACATGTATGAGATGGAAACACATGGCCAAACTGTGGACTAAGCACTCTGAACCCAGTACTGGCATAACCTGTCGGGTGGCATGAAATACTACAGTGACAGCAATACCAATCTGATGTGGACCTACACGGACAGCAATACAAGCATGGAAACACACCGGGCCAGTTGTGGAGCCTAAGGATAGCATCCTGCATGACTGGCAGACATCTCTGCAGCTGGCACACAGGCATACATTAGGCCTGCACACAGCACGCATAAAACATAGCACACAAATCCTGTGTGCCAAACAAGCACAGTCTGTACAGCTATACAACACTACTACCGCAGTTGTGTTAGGTACTTTTATTGTCCAGTACAGTGAGAACATGCTCACCAGGCTGGACAAGGTGTAAGTCACAGTGATATGCTCATGGAGCACTGTGGTCCACCACATAACACAAGCATACAGGTCAGTCAGATGCATGGACACATATGACTCAGTCATTGTCCATGCCACCACAGCTGATGTGGGATGTCCCTCACTGGGATACATGATAGGGAACATGGAAGGGATCACTGAGCAAGTGGCACAGGCTGGTAGAACCCTGACCTTGGTTGGCATCAGACCCTTACCAGGGATTCTGACATATTACTGAATGCTAATGAATTAGTATAGCTACAACACCCTAGCTGAACGGTTCTTAGCATGCAGTCACTGCATTGCTATGGAATAAAGTCTTACCACTCCCACAACAGGTGAAAACATGCAGCACCTGTACATCAACAACAGGTAGACTATGTGCCCCAGACCAGGTGTGTATCCCTCACTACTAGGCTGATAGCATCTACATCTCACACTGTATATACACATCCCACATGCAGCACCTGCACAGAAGACCACAGTCATAATGTTACCCTGTGCAAATACCATGTATTCACATGTGGCAGGCATCACACATGGTAACTATTGAAGGTCACAGGTACATATGTGTATTTGGCACACACATACATCATGTGTGCATTGCCATAACTGGTTTAATCAATGTCATGCATTATTGTGAGGGACAACCCGCACACATGGGCATTCTGTGTGGGCAAAACACACGTGGCATGTCTGTAATCAAAAGCCATACATACTTGTGATATCGTTTAGAAAGGGGTATGTGCATCCTGTAGTGTGTTTTCCCAGTTGCCAAAAGGGATATTTTAGTCATACACACTTACCCCTCTTTCACCCACACTTGCTAGATTCAAACCCCTATTTAATTATGTTATGACACTAGAGACAGACGCATTAGCAGAGCACGCTATTCGCATTACTGGGAGGTTTCCTTTCCCCTGATATACTTATAGGGTGCTGGCATCATCATAGTTTGGAAAGTGGAATGAGCATCCTGTGGTGTGTTTTCCCAGTTGCCAAGAGGGATGTTCCTTTCATACACACTTACACCCCTTGACGGATTCAAACTCCTACCTAACAAGGTTATGACACAACAAATAGACGCATTAGCCCAGTGCACTATTCGCATTACTGGGCGATTGCTTTTCCCCTGATATACTTATAGGGTGCTGACATCATCAGAGTTTAGAAAGTGGAAGGAGCATCCTGTGGTGTGTTTTCCCAGTTGCCAAAAGGGAAGGTCTTTTCATACACACTTGCCACTTCCTGGATTCAAACCCCTACCTAACTATGTTATGACACTAAAGATGGATGCATTAGCAGAGCATGCTATTCGCATCATTGGGAGATTTCTTTTCTCCTGATATACTTATAGGGTGCTGACATCATCAGAGTTTAGAAAGTGGAATGAGCATCCTGTGGTGTGTTTTCCCAGTTGCCAAAAGGGATGTTCTTTTCATGTACACACACTTACCCCCCTTCACACACACTTGCCATTTGCTGGATTCAAACCCCTACCTAACTATGTTATGACACTAGAGACGGACGCATTAGCAGAGTACGCTATTCGCATCACTGGGAGATTGCTTTTCCTCTGATATACTTATAGGGTGCTGACATCATCATAGTTTAGAAAGTGGAATGAGCATCCTGTGGTGTGCTTTCCCAGTTGCCAAAAGGGATGTTCCTTTCATACACACTTACCCCCCTTCACACACACTTGCCACTTGCTGGATTCAAACCCCTATCTAGCTATGTTATGTCATTTCAGACAGACACATTAGCAGACCGCGCTATTCGGATTACCAGGCGAATCCTTTTCTCCTGATATACTTATAGGGTGCTTACATGATCAGTGTCTAGAAAGGGGAATGAGCATCCTCTGGTGTGTTTTCACAGTTGCTAGGAGTAACATTTGGACTAAGTGTGTGAGCATGCCCAGTTCAGCCTTCCCATGGCATGTTGTGTGAAAGATGTCTCATTTATCTAAGTGTGTGAGCATGCCCAGTGTGGGTTTTCCATATGTTGAACTCTGCAGCCCATCACATTTGTGGATGAGTGTGACCTTCAACAAATACCTCCAGTTTATGGTTGTGTGTTCTGTGCCATGTTGTGTAGTTACTGTCCAAATGCTTTTTGTGTGAACACAACAGGGAGTATACTGTGCCTGCAGGTTTTGCATGGGATACTTTGCACACAATTGTCAACATCCATTCATACTGACCTAACACTGTAGTACTGTATAGTGTAGTGGTTCAGTACTTTCACTGTGGTGGTCAGTATCCTGGGCTTTAGTCCTATCACTGCTTTACATTTCCATAGTGTGCACAACAGCCTGGTTAGGGTCCAGTTGTGCACATCTGCACAAAGGCGGTGCCTCTACGGACCCTGGTAATTACTGCCCCATAAGCTTAACAAGTCTAGTTTGCAAAGCTATGGAGAGGATCATAATTGAGCTCATAAACAAAGATATAGGGGACATGCAGACATTGTACCCATCCCAGTTTGGCTTGGTCAAGGGCAGATCATGCCTTTTGTACTTGGTTGACATCTTCAAAACAGTCACTTAGGCCATTGTTGAGGGAAAGGCAGTCCATACAGCCTACCTTGGCCTTGCAAACACTTTCAACACAATACCCCACTCAGGTATTGTGGAAAACCCTACCAACTGAAATGTAAACCCATATGTCACAAGATGGGTTGCAAACTGGCTTAAGGATGGGACGCACAGGGTTAGAGTTGCTGGCACTATGTTAGACTCCAGGCTGGTCACAGGTGGTGTCACACAGGGCTCAGTCCTTGGCCCCCTATTGTTTGTCATGTACTTCTCAGAAGTACAGGCCAACATGGGAGGACTTTGGCTGACATTTGCAGATGACTGCACACTGGGCGCCATAGTGGACAGTGCATCAGACACGGATATCCTTCAGAAGGGACTCACGGTAACTGATAGCTGGTGCCAGAGCCATGGCCTGAAGTCAAAGTGCACAACATGTGTAGACATACCCTTCGGGTAAAGCAAGGTAACCCCAAGCTACCATATAGGTGGCAATCCTCTAAGCACAGAGGAGGTTATCATGGACCTGGGGACCCAGGTTGACAGTCGCCGTTCTTCTGACACTCACGTTGCTAAAGTGGCTAGAAGGACCTTCTACATTGCCCACCTGATCAGGATGGGATTCACATCCAGATCTAGTGGGTCATTGTTCCCCTGTACTCTTCACTTATCAGACCGGTGATCGAGTAGAATGCCCTATTCTGGATGTATCTCACCCAACATCTGCAGCAATTGGAGACACCCTGAATGTCCCCCACCTAAAGGATCAAGGAACCCCAACATCTGTCATATGCTGCCAGATTGAAGACACTCCCTCTATTCAGTCACATACCGCCTGCTTAGAGGTGACATGTGCCTGACATGCAAGGCCATGTCCAAACAGGGATTAATGGACATGCTCCACCTCAGAATCGGCAGATCCACCTGAACCACTAGTGCAAGTGACTTACACCTTAGCATGGATGTACGTTGGACATGTTGGAGGGATGGAGTTATCACTCGGAGACTCCCTATGCTGTGGAATACAATCCCGGTCTATGTGAGGCAGAGCACCTTGCTGGCTGTGTTCAAGAGGTATCTTGACCTGTGGATGGAAGGTCATACGTTTAACCTGGGGATCATCACTGAGTCACTGCTGGAGAGAGGCACGACAAAATAATGGGCACAGTACTGTTTCCATATAAGGGGTGGTGTACGCCAACAAACTCTGGGCTAGGCTTATACCTGCCTTAGGGAAGATAGCCTAGTATAAACTTATGTACCTATGAACCTATCTGACCATGTTGCATTATGTTCAGATGTGAACTACTTACAACAGCCTCATCCAACATCAGTAGTGTATTCCACAACATGGGTGTACATTGGCAAACACTACCGATGTGCCCTAGGCCATTTCTAATGCTAGTCGGAGAGTGTGTTTGTCCATCAACACATTGTAAGTGTAGTTTGCCATGACATATGTCTTGTTTAGTATACTGTGCCTCTGTCTACCTGTGACATAACATTGATACCCAGGGTAAACCTACCATCTCCCATCCACTCATTAGGATTCCTGTTGGGGGGAATCAACAAGTGACTCTACGGATAACCTGTACTGGTAGTTTACTCATGCGTGGGGGTGGCTTCTGTGTTATGGATAATGCAGTACAGCCTGTCCTATGTATGTCAGTGCTGGGGTTCAGGTCCCTCATGTGCATAGCTCCCTGCCATTCAGATTGTACAAGGTACAGCATGTGCATTGCTTCCAGCTTGGACATGGCTTTCTACATCAGGCACAGCTTGCATCTGGGTGGACAGCATGGCAGTGTGTGGAGCTGCACTCTGTTTAATCAGGCGACACATTACATGTGTTCCAGCTCTTTCATACTCCTGGTGAGGTACTGTTGTGGACTTTACAGTTGCTGGATGTGTCTGCATGAGGTACACCCCACAGGGGCTGTTGTGGTCATTTCTAATGCTGATGAAAGATAACTGCAGAACCACAATGACCTCCCCTTAGCTAGATGTCAGAAAGCATGGACCATGCAATCACAAATAAAAACAGGACCTCTCCACAAAGGGAAAGTGGCCTGTCTGGTGGACCCCAGCCATAAACAAACTGTATAACAGATGAGGGATACTAATGCAAGACAGAGCTACATCTCCAAAAGGGAAGACAGCTGTGATTAGCACTAGTAGAAAGCTACATTATCTCATAAAGACATGCAAGGTCAACTTGGGGACATAAATCACCAAAGACAATGAAGGTAACCACACTGCTTTCTTCAGTTATGTCAGACACCTGGTTGGGAATCCTCAGATATTCTCAGAGTTGGTACACAACAACATATATTCCAGTGACCTGACAGATATTGGCAACATTCCGGCGGACAGCTTCAGTGCGATTTACCCGGTCCCTCACCCCCAAAAGAAGATAGTTATCACAGCTGTATGTAACCTCACTGTCATCTTGGATGTCCATGTGAGAGCCGCACTCAGCAAAGACAAGTACACAGCATCAATGGGACCTGATGGTATCCCCGGTTGCATGCTATGTGAACTCCAGAAGGAGCTGGACCCGTATATACAAATGCTATTTAACCTTAGCCTTGCTACAGGATATGTACCTGAACACTAGCGTACGGCAACAGTGGTCCCACTCCACAAAGGAGATGCCTCCACAGACCATGGCAACTACCACAACACAAGCTTAACCAGCCTTGTCTGCAAAGCTATGGGAAGAGTCATTATGGAGCTCTTACACAGAGACATTGCTGACCTACAGACCCTTGATCCCACCCAGTTCAGCTTTGTACAGGGCAGATCCTGCCTTTTGCACCTAGTTGACTACTATGAAACTGTCAGTAGGGCCATTGATGAGGGCTACGCAGTCCACACAGCCTACCTGCACTTGGCTAAGGCCTGTGACACAATACCCCACTCAGGCAACATAGACAAGCTCAACAGCTGACATATAACACCATATGTCACAGGATAGGTTGCAAAATGGCTAGGAAACAGAACCCATAAAGTCAACATTGCAGGTGCCTTGTCAGATTCAAAGCCAGTCACAGTTGGTGTCCCACAAGGATGTGTCCTGGGACCCCTCTTAATTGGTATTTACTTTTCAGATGTGAAAGCAAACATAGGGGGGTTGTGGCTGACAATGTTTGCAGATGACTGCAACCTAGGCACCATAGTGAATACATCAGCCGGCACACACATCCTACAGAATGCCGTCACAAAGACGGATAGCTGGTGCCAGACTCATGGCCTGAAACTGAATGCAACTGATGTGTAGTCATCCCCTTTGGGAGGAACAAAGTACCCACAGATCAATACATAGACAGCAACCCACTGAGCACAGAAAACAAATCAGACACCTGGGGACACGTGTAGATAGTGACATCTCGTTTGACACCCATGTTGCCAAAGTGGTTAGAAAGACTTTCTATCTTGCCCACCTTATCATGGAGGGTTTTCCATCCAGATCATAGGAGGTCATTGTACCACTATACTTCTCCCTTACCAGGCCCATGATTGAATACAAAGCCCCATTTGGTATGTACCTCACCCAGCACTTGCAACAGCTGGAGATACCCCAAAAGTACCTTACCATGAAGATCAGGGGTCTACAACACATGTCATATGCTTCCAGAATAGAGGGAACCCAGCTTTATTCAGTGTCATACCGCATACTTACAGGTGACCTATGCCTGACATACAAGACCATGTCCAGTCAGGATTTGGTGGACATGCTCCACTGCAAGCAATCCAAATCCACCAGAATCATGAGAGCTGAAGATTTGAACCTCAGCACATACATGTATAGGACATGCTGGAGGGACAGAGTCATAACTCAGAGGCATCTCACACTCTAGCAGAGTATCCCAGTTCATGTTAGACAGAGTCCCTCACTGACTCTCTTCAAGAGACATCTGGACAACTGCATATGAGACAGAGGCACAGACTAGACAGAGGCACAGTCATGTTATTCAATTACGTAAGGGGTCATAATGTGTCACTACTAAGTCAGAGGCACAATATTCGAATCTATTCTGTACACTTATTACCACTATAAGGGGTGGCAATAGCCACATCACTATGGCTAGGCATATACATGCACTAGGGCAGATAGCCTACTAGTAAACTATGACACTATGAAACTATGGTGTATGTGTAGGTATTGTCAGTCAAGCACTATGATGTGGTTTGGGGGCTTGATATCTCCCTGTATTCCAACATTGTTTTGTCTATTCCTTCTAGCATGTCTAGGGATCAGTTGCTAGTGTCCTCTCCTGCTCAGCTGGTGAACCTGGGAATATTGAGGCAATGTTACAATTGCCTCATGTACACTGACAACCATCTCCTTCTCCCATAAAACACACATACATGTGAGAGATGCAACTATATAGCCAAAGTGGAGGCTGAGCTCTCTCAACATAGGACTAGCAAGACCAGAGAGAAGGTGAAGGTAACCACACACATCACAAACCCAGTTTCACATAGCACTATCACAACTTAAAATCATACACATAGACACACAAAGACATACTCGGAGGCTCTGATCAGAATTCGACCAAAACAGCAGCGGCCACCACAGCAGACACCCACACAACTGCCTCCACAGGGCACAGCACATGCAACACATAGACCACAGAGTCAGTGTGCCAAACAGTCACAGCCCTTAAGGCCAAACACAATGCCAGACACACTTGTCATAGGTGACTCCATAGTCAGACACACTGACGTCCCGCTCACCAGATCGAGTACGGAGGAGGTCACAGTAAGCTGCCTATCAGGCACTGGAATCCACCACATAATGCAAGCACTCAGATCACTCAACTGCAAGTACAAATCTGACCCAGTCATTATCCATGCTGGTGTGAACGACCTGAGATGTACCTCCCTGGACTACATGGAAAGAGACATAGAGGATCCCTCTGATTATGTAGGCCAGGCAGGTATGACCCTGACCTTGAGCAGTATCCTACCTTCACCAAGTATGATGCCACATAAACAGAGACAAGATGATCAGCTGTAATAATTTGCTTAAACTATGGTGTCATTCAATGGGGGTCCAATATCTGTCTGCCTGGGATGACATGCTTTACAGGCCACACTGATTTGCAAGGGACGGCTTGCACCTGTCACCCCTGGGCTTCTGGATTTTGGCTGATGCTCTTGCCACCCCCATTGTGCCTTTTTTATGCAAGAATCAGATTCTACACCTACCACCCTAGAACACAGACAAGGAAAGACACTAATGGTAATGCTGCTCAATGCCAGAGGTCTCAACCTCAAGCTGCACACACTCGATGCCCTTCTCAGTATGTAGCACATTGATGTCTGTGCTGTGCCTGAAACCTGGTTCACGGCTTCTGACAGCACCCCGGCACTATCAGGTGTTACCTCATATCATGCGTTCCGGCACCAAAATCCGGACAACACCAAGAAAGGAGGGTAGGTGTCCATATTCATCAAGGACACCCTCACCTCAAGGTTGGTGGCAACACACGATGCATCGGAGACCATCCAGGTGCCAGTAACCGTATGCAAGACTGCTCTGCAGTTTGTAGCATGTTACATGCCACACTCTCAAACTCAGGTATCTCACACAGCTGTCCTGAAAACACTGGAGGGGATAAATGTATCTCCAAACACCATCATACTGGGTGATTCCAACTATCCAAATATAGACTGGTATCACTAATCAAGCCCCAACACTCTAACCCACAGGTTCCAAGAGTTCATACACTCAAATGCCATAGAACAACTGGTCACCATCCCCACAAGTGGAGACAACATACTAGAACTCATCATCACGAACATGGGGTCACACTGTTCAACACCAAAAGTATACCCATCATTGTTGAGATCAGATCATGAACTAATCTCAGTGGGAGTCCACATCCCACCCACACCCCAGATAGACAAACAAACAGTGAAGACCTTCTCAAATGCCGACTTCAAATTTCTAAGGACTGGTGTGGTCTCTTTCAAGGCCCCCAAGCCAGCGGACACCATTACCCAAGCCGCTGTATCACTTACAACTGCCTTCTACCAGCACCTCCAGGACTGCATGGATCAGGCAATCCCAAACAAAACAAAGACTCTTTGCACCACAGGCAAGCATCCAGTCTGGTGGACCCCAACCATAAACAAGCTCTAGAACAAAAGGAAGGAGCTACTACAAGATAGAGCAAAATCCGTAGCAGGGAAGACACCCCTGCTCATTATGAGTAAAACACTGGGTTCCCCCATGCAATCATCCAAGGCAAGTTTTGAGAGTAAACCCGCTCAGGACTCAAGGGACGATCATGAGGCCTTTTTTACCTATGTTTGACACCTGGGAGGGAACTCCCAGATATGCTCAGAATTAGTTTGGAATGATGTAAATATCACTGAACCTACAGACATTGCCAACATACTGGCTGACAGGTTCAGTGCGGATTCCTCCCCCAACTGGAGGGTATCTACACCAGAGGATTGTAGCCCCCCAAACATCTCCAATGCTGGGGTGAGAACTGCTCTATCCAAGGCAGAAAACACTTTATCCATGGGACCAGATGGTGTCCCCAGTTGTGTGCTCCATGAACTCAATGAGGAATTACACCCTTGAGTTAGGGCAGCTGTTTAATCTTAGCCTCACCTCAGGATATGTGCCCAAGGAGTGGCATACGGCAATGGTGGACCCTCTTCACAAAGGAGGTGCCTCCACCAACCCCAGCAACTACCATCCCATCAGCTTGACCAGCCTGGTCTGCTAAGCTATGGAGAGGATCATAATGGGAATAATAAATGAAGACATAGGGGACTTGCAGACATTGGATCCAATCCAGTTTGGCTTTGTCAAGGGCAGATCATGCCTTTTAAACTTGGTTGACTTTTTCAAGACAGTCACCCAGGCCATTGACGTGGGCAAGGCAGTCCACACAGCCTACCTTGACCTGGCAAAGGCTTTAGACACAATACCCCACTCAGGTATCATTGAAAACATCACCAGCTTAAATGTGAACCCATACATCACAGGATGGGTTGCATACTGGCTAAGTGACAGAACACACAGGGTCAAAGTTGCTGGTGCCATGTCATACTCCAGAGCTGTCACAAGTGATGTCCCACAGGGCTCAGTCCTGGGCCCACTTTTGTTCAGCATCTACTTTTCAGAAGTACGAGCAAACACATGAGGATTATGGCTGACAAAGTTTGAAGATGACTGCAAACTGGGAACCATAGTTGGAAACCCATCTGACACAGACATCCTTCAGAAGGGTCTCATAGACACAGATAACTGGTGCCAGAGCCATGACCTTATGTTAAACGCTAAACAATGCATAGTCATACCCTTCGGGAACAACAGGGTTACCCCTAGTTCCCATCTAGGTGGCAATCCTCTAAGCACAGAAGAGGTTATCAGGGACCTGGGCACCCAGGTTGACAGTAATATTTCATTTGACACTCACGTTGCCAGAGTAGGCCTGGGGCAGTTCCTGCTATTAGGGCAGAGGTGTGACCTGGTAGTGTCAGGGTGCTGATGTGGGCTTTGACCCTGTTTTCTATTACAGCACTGATATCTACATTCGCTATACTGTGTGCGTTTACACTGCACGCATTTATACTTCTGGCATTGGGTAGCATTACATCTAGGTTACTATCCCTTGTGGTACCTATGAGGTAGGTTTGTGTTTTTTGTGGTTTATGATTGGTGAGGGTGGATGTTAGTGGTCCTCAGGTGTGCATATGGTACATGGTATTACATTACTTAACACATGGCATTCATGCCTCAGGTGGTGCTGCAGGGCTGCCTCTGTCAGATGCACATACTACACTCCCTGTACATGTTTGGAAGCAGGTTGTGTCATGTTAGGCATCCCTGTTACTATATGAGTGAGTCAGAGCGGGTATCAGTCCCAGTGTTCCTACTGACCAAGTGTATGTGCTATGTTGCCTCTTTGCCAAGGCCAGGGCATACTGGGCACGCCTCCTTCTGCCTACTGGGACAAGGTCAGGTTGTTCCTCCTCCGAGTCACCCTCTGCCTGTGGTGGCCTTGGCAATGGTGGGGGGATGTTGGGCCCAGCCCTGTGCTGGTCCTGCTGCAGCTGTTTCCGCAGGATCATATTATGTAGCATAGCACATATCATGACCATTTGGGTACATGTAGTTGGTGTGTACTGCAAGGCTCCACCAGATGTGTCCAGACACCGAACCGCGGATTTGAGCAGCCCAAACACATGCTCTATGACATTACGTGTTTGCGCGTGTGCTTCATTATGGCGTTCCTGTTCAGGTGTGTGTGCATTTCTGATGGGTGTCATCAGCTATGGCTCAAGTGCATAACTTGCATCCCCCACTAGGTGTCTGTGTGGAAAGTCTCCACTGGCAAATGATTGGTACAGCTGCGTCAGATGCCAGATGTGGGAATCGTGGTAGCTCCCAGGACAGCCAGCACACACATTCATTATTATGCCCTGGGCATCACACACGACCTGGCAGTTGATGGAGGGGTATCCCTTGCGGTTAATGTAGACTCTACCCTGCTCACCAGCTGGTGCTTTGATGCGTACGTGCGTGCAGTCTATTGCACCCAGCACCTCAGGGTATCCCGCTATTTGCTGGAAGAGACGCATATTGCTGGCCACAACCTCACGGTCACTAGGGACATATATATGATCACCGACATGTGCTGACATGGCATCCAGGAACTGGTGCAGTACCCTGGAGGCTGATGCCTGTGATATCCCCATCATATCACCAGTTGGTCTCTGGAAGGTACCTGTTGCTAGTATTCTTAGGCCAACACATACCTTGGTTTCCACTGGGATGGGTTCCCTCTGTTGGTTCTGTGTGTGAGATGTGGCCTGCACAGCTCAACAATCTGCTGCAGAAGGTCTCTGTCCACTCTGTAGCGCTCTACTATCTCCAGCTCATGTAACCCATGGTAGGTGACCCTCGGCCTGTATACTCTTCTCCTTCTCCTCACTCTGGGTTGTCTGTCAGCATCTGCATTGTCACCACCCTCAGCAATTCGCCTTTGCCTGATTATAACAGCTATAGCAGCCCCTAGCATTTCTGCTCTGAGTTCAGCTTTTTTCAGTTTTCAATTCTGATAGCTTATTTTCTTGCAGTATCTCTTGTGAGAAACACCCTGCACTGCTCTTTGCAGTGTTTTAAGTGCTGAGTTGGGCTTCTAGTCTGCCTGCATAATTGCCTGCTTCCAATTGTTTCCACCAATTAACTCCAGCAGTATCCTCTGGCAGTTTCCATGTATTTTGTTTGTTTCCTGTTTCCTCTCTGTTTCCTGGAGGGGAGCAATGTGCACACCAGCTTAAACATGCTCACAGTCACTTAAACGTGCGCACACATCCCTGCACGGTGTTACACGCGCGCACACATCCTTACACGGTGTGAACTAGGCTGATTCATGTTAAAACGCGCGACACTGCCTTCCACACGCAGTACGCCCGACAAACCGCTTACAACGGTTTGCAACACGCCCCATATTTTGAACCTACCTTACAAGACAGCGCACAAGATGCACGTATTTCAAGAAACTTTGAATGTAGGGATAGCGTAAACCTTCAATTTCTTGACTTTCCTAGTGTTCTGTTGGGACACACCTCCCTCCCTGATGTCTGTCTGTCATCTGTCAACTTACATTGCCCTCCAATCTGGTACATTTGTGTCTATCCTCCCCCCCCCGTGATGTCACCTACCTCTTACTCTGTTCCTCCCCCTTCTCTAACTCTTACACTACTCAGAAAGTGCTCATTACCTATGTGGCAGTGTGATTCAGTATTGTAACCCTCATTTACATAGGATTGCCTAGTAATGACTAGTTACATGTCTTACACGGAGCTTCCCCCCCTTGACAACCACTAAATGGAGGCTATATTGTTTTTGGTCTGCAAGTCCCTCCATTGACATTCCATGTGATACATAAATCCTACAATTGTGGGCTTATAAGCTTCGGTTTTTAGTTTTAGCGCACTCGTTTGCGCGGGTGTGCGCTGCAGTTAAACCTCAAAATCCCGTGAAAAAAAAAAAAGTTATATAACATATTTTTGCAACAGTTTTTCATGACAATGGCCACATATTTGGCCATTGGCATGCTTAATGAAACAAATGCACCCTTTATTTGGAGCTGACATAGCTCCGTTTTAATTGCAGAAATGTACCAGTTGTCAGCTGAGTACATTTCTGCAACACGTCCGTTACACGGACTGGTTTCAGCTTCGTGGATCGCTCAAATACCTCATTTGCATATCTTTGAGCTGCAAATGAGGTACTGAGCATTTCCACGCCCAGTCCGTGTAAGAGACGTGTTAGCTGTCTCTTACACAGAGAATTGGGCTATTCCTGAATCGGGAGGCTTACACGGAAGCTTACACTACTCTTGAACTCTGTGTAAGCCTTCCTGAATCTGGCCCACAGTTATTTAATTTTGTAGTTTCAGAGAAAAGAAACCTGAAAGGAAGCGATAGAACAATATTTTTTTTTTCTTTTATCTGATTCAAGCACTATTTTATAGCAGAATAAGAAACCACTGATTACATTTTGTATAAGACATGACAAATAATCCAAATGAGAGGAAAGTGTCAAATACTCTGGCCTGAGATTTCCAAAGCTAGCATTAATCCTGAGTTCTGTCATTCTAAGTAAATTAAAACAAGTTATGGCTTAAGCGAGTGGGGCAAAATAATTTCACCTTCTAAGGCCACAGTGCATTATAGGAAAGAGAAATCACAGCTGAAAACAAAATCTTGTCAGTGTGTCCTCTAGCAATAAGTAATTTTAATTGCGACTAAAATAAAAATTAATAATGACTACAGTGAATGCCACTGAGGCAAGAATAGATCATAGAACATGAAACTAATGTGATCCTTTAAGAAAAAAAGCTATCAAGTTCCACTCTGTTGACTTTGATTTGAGTCTCACAACATTTTTTTTTACAGAATGTATGGCTGAGGAAGTTACCTCATCAGCAAGTGCCCCTGAGTCATCATTGTGACGTTCCCACTTTGGGCCACTAATCAAGGAGCCTTAATCCTCATCACTGACACTGGAGGACATTCAAAAAAAATTTTTGAATTTTTCAAATTTTTGGGAAAAAATCAGATTTTTT